>NW_028134753.1:0-90000 GCF_964662115.1 Mustela nivalis | reverse complement strand
TCAAGCCCATTATGACATCTAATGGTCCAGTCACTGAGAGGACTTACTAGAGGACAGGACTCATGCTGAGGGTCACAATGCGTGTTTATGCCCTTGTCCCACTCAAGAATGGGCGGGGCCTCAGGGTGAATGCTGGTTTCTCCTACACTGAACGTTGGACGACGTGCCAACCACAAGCTTTCTTACCGTGGGTAAGGAGGTGTTCTGATTTCTGCATCACACTCACCCCTGGGCAGTGATTGGAGATAATGTCTCGGTTCTGAGGCCTGAAAACTGAGGTAGGGAAGAGATGATGACCTCAGGCCATGGTGGGTCTTATGTGCTCAGTGTGCGGTCTGCTTTCCGGGTGTTGGTCAGGAGGTCCGGGCTCAGGTTCTGTCCGACATTGCATTAGTGCCCAGGTTAGAATATTTAATTTGGGTAAAGTCGAGTGCTGCGGAGGTTTATCCTCATTGAAGGTGCCTGGGCAGCTCATGAGGCAATAATTTTTTTCTAGAGGCAGGCAGAGTGCTGCATTGTGGGTCCGGAATTGCCAAACATGAGGGCTTCGGGGCCAGGAGTGTGAGGACGGAAGTCTGAAAAGACAAGCTAGACTTGGGTTTCAGGGCGAGGGCACGGCAGGTTACCCCTGCAGATCTGAAACAATACTCATGCATCTGAATCAGGGGAGGATCAGACGTTGGCTCAGGTTGGTTTCCATGCATGATGGCCGTTTCATGAAAGGAGTGGAATCTCGAGGCCATTGAGGTTTTCCCACGTTGGGAGTTGTGGGATGCCCCCTTCAAGGATTCCTTCTGCGGGACAATTGAGACCTGTTGGACAGCTCCAGGACATCCCATATGGAATGATTCCAGAGCACCGTTCGAGGATGGATGCCTGGAAGCCAGCTTCGCATTCCAATTGTCTCCAAACAACAAGACAGTTTAGATCTGATGGCTCTGCGGGAGCAACCGGGGTGGCTGAGTTGAAATGGACTTTCCTGAGGATGGGTTCTAATGTGTTTTTGTGACCATGAGGGCCTTGGAATGGATCGGTGGCACCGGGACCCTGAAGTTCTCTCCTATGCTTTGGACATGGCTCCCATGCACAGGTTTCCTTGTGGAGACGAGATGAGTTCTGCTGGGTGCCTCAGCAACACCCCTTTGCTCATATTGGAATCAGGCTTTTGAGGAGACATGCGTGTAAACCAAGGCAATGGATCCTATTATGGCCTAGGGTCCTGTCTGGTTCAATCTTCTCCTCTGGGGACATCCATTTATGGTATGAGTGGAGGTTGATTATCTGCTGGTGTCAGACAGCCCTTGTTTGTTCCGGGCGACCTACACTATTGGGATGGCCTCAGGGACTTTGGAGGTTTCTCCTAATTTGTAGGATTTTTGACAATGGAATGAGCAGAATTCTCATGGATTGGTAGGCACAGTCCTAATGTGTGGCTCCAGGGGCCCCAGCCTGGAGGGTGTGAGGACCAGGACTTTGAGGACAGAAGTCTGAAAACACAAACTCAGCTTAGGTTTGGGGACGTAGGTATGGCAGGCCCGATCTACAAACAATGAGAAGAACTCTTCAGGATATGAAGAAAGTGCGAGTCTGAGGCGCTTGTTCAGGCTTTTGCCTCTGGATTTTGTATCAGCGATGGCACAATCTACAGACCTGAATCGAGATCTCGTGCATCTGAAGTCAGGACGAGGATCAGATGATCGCTCAAGTTGGTGTTTCTGTCCCTGATGGCCCCTTCAAGAAGGGGGGGGCATCACGAGGCCATGGGGGTTTTCCCACGATGAGTGTTAGAAGCTCCAAACTGCAAAGTGTCTTCTGCAGGACAATTGAGACCTGTTGTTTGGCTCCAGGCCAATTATTCTGAGCAGGGTTCTAAGGATGCATGGCTGGGTAGCCCACTTCGCATTCCAATTGTCTCCTAGACACAAGACAAATTAGATCTGCTGGATCTGGGGGAGCAACCGAGGAGGCTGAGTTGAAATGGACTCTCCTATGGATGGGTCCTAATGTGCTTTTGTGTCTATGGAGACCTTGGAATGAAGCGGTGGCACTGGAGTCCTGAAGAGTTCTCCTGAACGGAGGCTTTGACACAGCTCCAACGTGCAAGTTTCCCATGGGTAGATGAGATGTTTTCTGATGGGTGAGTCAAGAAACAGCCATATGCTGGTTTTGAAATCCAGGCCTCTGAGGAGAGATGTCTGGAAACCAAAGCAATAGATATGATTAGTGCCTAGGGACCTGTTCTTTTCTTTTTACCTCTGGGGACATCTGTCTATGGGTCTGAGTACAGGTAGGTGCTCAGATGGGCTCAGATTGCCCCTGTTTTACCTGGGAAGCCACCACAAATGAGATGGATCAGGGCCTTTGAGGTTTATCCTATTAGAAGGGATGTGGCCATTGGAATGGGCACACACAATTCCCTTGGAGAGGGCAAGTACAGTCCTCAGGTTCGGCTCCAGGGGCCTGAGCCTGTAGGTTGTGTAGGATAGGGCTGTTTGGACAGTTGTCTGCAAACACAAACTTGGCTTATGTTTCAGGTCATAGGTATGGCAGGACTTATCTACAGACCATGAGGAGAACTTTTCGGGATTTGAGAAAAGGGCCAGTGTGAGGCTCTTGCTCACGTTTTTGTCTCTGGATATCGTGTCACTCATGGACGTGAAATTTCTGGGTGACTTCATGGGAAATGGACGAGTCTTACTCCCTGGTGGTTTGGACCAGTCCAATGCGTTTGGGGTCACTCTGTGGGATGGAAGAAGTCCGTTTTTTTTTTTTTTTTGATGTTGTTTTCTTTTTAACCTCAGGTGTCTCACCTAATGAGGGATTCCTGAGTAGAGCCCTGGGGGGGGTAACTGGACATTCAGAAATCTGGTTAAAAATTGGCGCCTAGGGACATATCAAGCCCATTATGACATCTAATGGTCCAGTCACTGAGAGGACTTACTAGAGGACAGGACTCATGCTGAGGGTCACAATGCGTGTTTATGCCCTTGTCGCACTCAAGATTGGGCGGGGCCTCAGGGTGAATGCTGGTTTCTCCTACACTGAACGTTGGACGACATGCCAACCACAAGGTTTCTTACCGTGTGTAAGGAGGTGTTCTGATTTCTGCATCACACTCACCCCTGGACAGTTATTGGAGATAATGTCTCGGTTCTGAGGCCTGAAAACTGAGGTAGGGAAGAGATGATGACCTAAGGCCATTTCGGGTCTTATGTGCTCAGTGTGCGGTCTGCTTTCCGGGTCTTGGTCGGGAGGTCCGGGCTCAGGTTGTGTCCGACAGTGCATTAAGGCCCAGGTTAGAATATATACTTAGGGTAAAGTCCAGTGCTGTGGAGGTTTATCCTCATTGAAGGTGCCTGGGCAGCTCATGAGGCAATAATTTTTTTCTAGAGGGCAGGCAGAGTGCTGCATTGTGGGTCCGGAATTGCCAAACATGAGGGCTTCGGGGCCAGGAGTGTGAGGACGGAAGTCTGAAAAGACAAGCTAGACTTGGGTTTCAGGGCGAGGGCACGGCAAGTACCCCTGCAGATCTGAACCAATACTCATGCATCTGAATCAGGGGGAGGATCAGACGTTGCCTCAGGTTGGAGTTTCTGTGCATGAGGGCCGTTTCATGAAAGGAGTGGAATCTCGAGGCCATTGAGGTTTTCCCACGTTGGGAGTTGTGGGATGCCCCCTTCAAGGATTCCTTCTGCGGGACAATTGAGACCTGTTGGACAGCTCCAGGACATCCCATATGGAATGACTCCAGAGCACCGCTCGAGGATGGATGCCTGGAAGCCAGCTTCGCATTCCAATTGTCTCCTAGCAACAAGACAGTTTAGATCTGATGGCTCTGCGGGAGCAACCGGGGTGGCGGAGTTGAAATGGACTTTCCTGAGGATGGGTCCTAATGTGTTTTTGTGTCCATGAGGGCCTTGGAATGGAGCGGTGGCACCGCGACCCTGAAGTACTGTTCTATGCTTTGGACATGGCTCCCATGCACAGGATTCCTTGTGGAGACGAGATGAGTTCTGCTGAGTGCCTCAGCAAAACCCCTATGCTCGTATTGGAATCAGGCTTTTGAGGAGACATGCCTGTAAACCAAGGCAATGGATCCTATTATGGCCTACGGGCCTGTCTGGTTCAATCTTCTCCTCTAGGGACATCCATTTATGGTATGAGTGGAGGTCGATTATCAGCTGGTGTCAGACAGCCCTTGTTTGTTCCGGGCGACCTACACTATTGGGATGGCCTCAGGGACTTTGGAGGTTTCTCCTAATTTGTACGATTTTGGACAATGGAATGGGCAGAATTCCCATGGATTGGTAGGCAAAGTCCTAATGTGTGGCTCCAGGGGCCCCAGCCTGGAGGGTGTGTGGCCCAGGACTTTAGGACAGAAGTCTGAAAACACAAACTCAGCTTAGGAAGGGGACGTAGGTATGGCAGGCCCGATCTACAAACCATGAGAAGAACTCTTCAGGATATGAAGAAAGTGCGAGTCTGAGGCGCTTGTTCAGGTTTTTGCCTCTGGATTTTGTATCAGCGATGGCACAATCTACAGACCTGAATCGAGATCTCGTGCATCTGAAGTCAGGGCGAGGATCAGACGATCGCGCAAGTTGGTGTTTCTGTCCCTGATGGCCCCTTCACGAAGGGGGGGCATCACGAGGCCATGGGGGTTTTCCCACCGTGAGTGTTAGAAGCTCCAAACTGCAAAGTGTCTTCTGCAGGACAATTGAGACCTGCTGTTTGGCTCCAGGCCAATGATTCTGAGCAGGGTTCTAAGGATGCATGGCTGGGTAGCCCACCTCGCATTCCAATTGTCTCCTAGCAACAAGACAGGTTAGATCTGCTGGATCTGGGGGAGCAACCGAGGAGGCTGAGTTGAAATGGACTCTCCTATGGATGGGTCCTAATGTGCTTTTGTGTCGATGGAGACCTTGGAATGAAGCGGTGGCACTGGGGCCCTGAAATGTTCTCCTAAACAGATGCTTTGACACAGCTCCAACGTGCAAGTTTCTCATGTGTAGATGAGATGTTTTCTGATGGGTGAGTCAAGAAACAGCCATATGCTGGTTTTGAAATCCAGGCCTCTGAGGAGAGATGTCTGGAAACCAAAGCAATGGATATGATTAGTGCCTAGGGGCCTGTTCTTTCCTTTTTACCTCTGGGGACATCTGTCTATGGGTCTGAGTACAGGTAGGTGCTCAGATGGGCTCAGATTGCCCCTGTTTTACCTGGGAAGTTACCACTAATGAGATGGATCAGGGACTTTGGAGGTTTATCGTATTAGAAGGGATGTGGCCATTGGTATGGGCACACACAATTCCCTTGGAGAGGGCAAGTACAGTCCTCAGGTTTGGCTCCAGGGGCCTGAGCCTATAGGTTGTGTAGGCTAGGGCTGTTTGGACAGTTGTTGAAAACACAAACTTGGCTTATGTTTCAGGTCATAGGTATGGCAGGACTTATCTACAGACCATGAGGAGAACTTTTCGGGATTTGAGAAAAGGGCGAGTGTGAGGCTCTTGCTCAAGTTTTTGTCTCTGGATATCGTGTCACTCATGGTCGTGAAATTTCTGGGTGACTTCATGGGAAATGGACGAGTCTTACTCCCTGGTGGTTTGGACCAGGCTAAAGCGTTTGGGGTCACTCTGTGGGATGGAAGAGGTCCGTTTTTTTTTTTTTTTTGATGTTGTTTTCTTTTTACCCTCAGGTGTCTCACCTAATGAGGGATTCCTGAGTAGCGCCCTTGGGGGGGGGTGACTGGACATTCAGAAATCTGGTTAAATATTGGCGCCTAGGGACATATCAAGCCCATTATGACATCTAATGGTCCAGTCACTGAGAGGACTTACTAGAGGACAGTACTCATGCTGAGGGTCACAATGCGTGTTTATGCCCTTGTCGCACTCAGGATTGGGCGGGGCCTCAGGGTGAATGCTGGTTTCTCCTACACTGAACATTGGACGACGTGCCAACCACAAGGTTTCTTACCATGGGTAAGGAGGTGTTCTGATTTCTGCATCACACTCACCCCTGGGCAGTGATTGGAGATAATGTCTCGGTTCTGAGGCCTGAAAACTGAGGTAGGGAAGAGATGAGGACCTAAGGCCATGGCGGGTCTTATGTGCTCAGTGTGCTCTGTGCTTTCCGGGTGTTGGTCAGGAGGTCCGGGCTCAGGTTGTGTCCGACAGTGCATTAGTGCCCAGGTTAGACTATATAATTTGTGTGAAGTCGTGTGCTGTGGAGGTTTATCATCATTGAAGGTGCCTATACAGCTCATGATGCAATAATTTTTTTCTAGGGGGCAGGCAGAGTGCTGCATTGTGGGTCCGGAATTGCCAAACTTGAGGGCTTCGGGGCCAGGAGTGTGAGGACGGAATTCTGAGAAGACAAGCAAGACTTGGGTTTCAGGGCGAGGGCACGGCAGGTACCCCCTGCAGATCTGAACCAATACTCATGAATCTGAAGTCAGGGCCAGGATCAGACGTTGGCTCAGGTTGGAGTTTCCGTGCATGACGGCCGCTTCATGAAGGGAGTGGAATCTCGAGGCCATTGAGGATTTCCCACGTTGGGAGTTGTGGGATGCCCCCTTCAAGGATTCCTTTTGCGGGACAATTGAGACCTGTTGGACAGCTCCAGGACATCCCTTATGGAATGACTCCAGAGCACCGTTCGAGGATGGATGCCTGGGAAGCCCGCCTTGCACACCAATTGTCTACTAGCAATAAGACAGTTTAGATCTGATGGCTCTGCGGGAGCAACCGGGGTGGCTGTGTTGAAATGGACTTTCCTGAGGATGGGTCCTAATGTGTTTTTGTGTCCATGAGGGCCCTGGAATGGGGCGGTGGTACCGGGACCCTGAAGTACTCTCCTATGCTTTGGACATGGCTCCCATGCACAGGTTTCCTTGTGGAGATGAGATGAGTTCTGCTGGGTGCCTCAGCAAAACCCCTATGCTCGTATTGGAATCAAGCTTTTGAGGAGACATGCCTGTAAACCAAGGCAATGGATCCTATTATGGCCTAGGGTCCTGTCTGGTTCAATCTTCTCCTCTGGGGACATCCATGTATGGTATGAGTGGAGGTAGATTATCAGCTGGTGTCAGACAGCCCTTGTTTGGTCCGGGCGACCTACAAAATTGGGATGGCCTCAGGGATTTTGGAGGTTTCTCCTAATTTGTACGATTTTGGACAATGGAATGGGCAGAATTCCCATGGATTTGTAGGCACAGTCCTAATGTGTGGCTTCAGAGGCTCCAGCATGATGGTGTGTGGCCCAGGACTTTGAGGACAGAAGTCTGAAAACACAAACTCAGCTTAGGTTTGGGGACGTAGGTATGGCAGGCCCGATCTACAAACCATGAGAAGAACTCTTCAGGATATGAAGAAAGTGCGAGTCTGAGGCTCTTGCTCAGGTTTTTGTCTCTGGATTTTGTATCAGCGATGGCACAATTTACAGACCTGAATCGAGATCTCGTGCATCTGAAGTCAGGGCGAGGATCAGACGATCGCTCAAGTTGGTGTTTCTGTCCCTGATGGCCCATTCACGAAGGGGGGGCATCACGAGGCCATGGGGGTTTTCCCACGATGGGATTTGTGAGAATCTCCGAACTGCAAAGTGTCTTCTGCAGGACAATTGCGATCTGCTGTTTGGCTCCGCCAATGATTCTGAGCAGGGTTCTAAAGATGCATGGCTGGGTAGCCCACCTCGCATTCCAATTGTCTCCTAGACACAAGACAAGTTAGATCTGCTGGATCTGGGGGAGCAACTGAGGAGGCTGAGTTGAAATGGACTCTCCTATGGATGGGTCCTAATGTGCTTTTGTGTCTATGGTGACCTTGGAATGAAGCCGTGGCACTGGGGTCCTGAAGGGTTCTCCTAAACAGAGGCTTTGACACAGCTCCAAAGTGCACGTTTCCCTTATGTAGATGAGATGTTTTCTGATCGGTGAGTCAAGAAACAGCCATATGCTGGTTTTGAAATCCAGGCCTCTGAGGAGAGATGCCTGTAAATCAAAGCAATGGATATGATTAGTGCCTAGGGGCCTGTTCTTTCCTTTTTACCTCTGGGGACATCTTTCTATGGGTCTGAGTACAGGTAGGTGCTCAGATGGGCTCACATTGCCCCTTTTTGACCTGGGAAGCCACCACTAATGAGATGAATCAGGGACTTTGGAGGTTTATCCTATTAGAAGGGATGTGGCCATTGGAATGGGCACACACAGTTCCCTTGGAGAGGGCAAGTACACTCCTCAGGTTTGGCTCCAGGGGCCTGAGCCTGTAGGTTGTGTAGGCAGGGCTGTTTGGACAGTTGTCTGAAAGCACAAACTTGGCTTATGTTTCAGGTCATAGGTATAGCAGGACTTATCTACAGACCATGAGGAGAACTTTTCGGGATTTGAGAAAAGGGCGAGTGTGAGGCTTTTGCTCAAGTTTTTGTCTCTGGATATTGTGTCACTCATGGTCCTGAAATTTCTGGGTGACTTCATTGGAAATGGACGAGTCTTACTCCCTGGTGGTTTGGCCCAGTCCAAATCATATGGGGTCACTCTGTGGGATGGGATGGATGAAGTCCGTTTTTTTTTTATGTTGTTTTCTTTTTAACCTCAGGTGTCCCACCAAATGAGGGATTCCAGAGTAGAGCCCTGGGGGGGGGGGGTGACTGGACAATCAGAAATCTGGTTAAAAATTGGTGCTTAGGGACATATCAAGCCCATTATGACATCTAATGGTCCAGTCACTGAGAGGACTTACTAGAGGACAGGACTCATGCTGAGGGTCACAATGCGTGTTTATGCCCTTGTCGCACTCAAGAATGGGCGGGGCCTCAGGGTGAATGCTGGTTTCTCCTACACTGAAAGTTGGACAACGTGCCAACCACAAGGTTTCTTACAATGGGTAAGGTGGTGTTCTGATTTCTGCATCACACTCAACTCTGGGCAGTGAGGGGAAATAATGTCTCGGTTCTGAGGCCTGAAAACTGAGGTAAGGAAGAGATGATGACCTAAGGCCATGGCGGGTCTTATGTGCTCAGTGTGCGGTCTGGTCAGGAGGTCCGGGCTCAGGTTGTGTCAGACAGTGCATTAGTGCCCAGGTTAGACTATATAATTTGGGTAAAGTCGAGTGCTGTGGAGGTTTAACCTCATTGAATGTGCCTGGGCAGCTCTTGAGGCAATCATTTTTTTCTAGAGGGAAGGCAGAGTGCTGCATTGTGGGTCCGGAATTGCCAAACTTTTGGGCTTATATCAACGATGGCCGTGGAATGTTGGGAGGTTTCATGGGCCATGCACGAATCTTCCTCTCTGTGGATTTGGCCCGATCCCAATTGTTATTCGTCAATCTGTGGGATGGGAGGTATCCTTTCAGGTTTATTATCTCAGGTGTCTGAACAAAAGAGGAATTCCAAAGCAGAGCCCTGGGGAAGAGTGAAGGGAAAACCCAAAATATGGTTAAAAATTGGGGCCTAGAGGCAAGGCAGGCACAATAAGCTGTCTCTTCATCCAGCCACTGAGAGGCCTTACTTGAGGCCTGGCTCAGGCTGCGGGTCACAGTGTGTGTTTGTGACCAATGTGGCACTTGAGCATGGGCGGTGCCTCATGGGCCAATCTGGTTTCAACTACACTGGAACTTGGACAACATGCCAATCACAAGGTCTCTTGCCATGGGGAAGGTGTTCTGATTTCTGCATCATTTTCAACCCTGGGCCGTGGTGGAGATAAGGTCTAGGTTCTGAAGCCTGAAAAATCAGAGTTGGGAAGAGATGATGATCTAAGGCGATGGCGCGTCTGATATGCTCAGTGTGCGGTCAACTGCCTGGGTGTTGGTCAGGAGGTTCTGGCTCAGGTTGTGTCAGACAGTGCACTAGTGCCCAAGTTAGACTATATAATTTGGGTACAGTCGAGTGCCCTGTAGGTTTATCTTCATATGAGGTGCCTGGTCACCTGATTAGGCAAGATATTTTTTTTAGAGGCAGGCAGAGTGCTGCATTGTGGGTCCGGAATTGCCAAAATGGAGGATTTCTGGGCCAGGAGTTTGAGGACAGAAGTCTGAGAACACAAGATAGACTTGGGCTTCAGGCCCAGGGCACGGTAGGTACCCCCTGCATATCGGAAACAATATCTCAAGCATCTGAAGTCACGGCGAGGATCAGATGTTGGCTCAGGTTGGAGTTTCTGTGCATGACTTCCCCTTCATGAAAGGAGCGGAAACTCAAGGCCATGGAGCTTTTCCCACGTTGGGAGTTGTGTGATGCCCCCTTCAAGGATTCCTTCTGCGGGACAATTGAGACCTGTTGGGCAGTTCCAGGACATCCCATATGGAATGACTCCAGAGCACCGTTCGAGGATGGATGCCCGGAAGCCCGCCTCTCATTCCAATTGTCTCCTAGCAACAATACAGTTGAGATCGGATGGCTCTGCGGGAGCAACCGGGGTGGCTGAGTTGAAATGGACTTTCCTGAGTATGGGGCCGAAAGTGTGTTTGTGTCCATGAGGGCCTTGGAATGGGGCGGTGGCACCGGGACCCTGAAGTATTCTCCTAAGTTTTTGACATAGCTCCCATGCACAAGTTTCCTTGTGAAGAGGAGATTTGTTCTGATGGGTGCCTCAGGAAAACCCTTATGCTGGTCTTGGAATCCAGGCCCTTGAGGAGACATGCCTGTAAACCAAAGCAATGGATCTGATTATTGCCTAGGATCCTGTCTGGTTCAATCTTCTTCTCTGGGGATATCCGTCTATGGAATGAGTGGAGGTAGATTCTCACCTGGTGTCAGACCACCCTTGTTTGTCCCTGGAGACCTACACTATTGGGATTGCCTCGGGGACTTTGGAGAGTTCTCCCAATTTGTAAGATTTTGGACAATGGAATGGGCAGAATTCCCATGGATTGGGTAGGCACAGTCCGAATGTGTGGCTCCAGGGGCCCCAGCCTGGAGGCTGTGTGGCCCAGGACTTTGAGGACAGAAGTCTGAAAACACAAACTCACCTTATGTTTGGGGACGTAGGTATGGCAGGCCCAATCTACAAACCATGAGAAGAACTCTTCAGGATATGAAGAAAGAGCGAGTCTGAGGCACTTGCTCAGGCTTTTGTCTCTGGATTTTATATCAATGATGGCCGTGGAATGTGGGGAGGCCTCATGGGCCATGGACGAATATCCTCTCTGTGGATTGGGGCGGTCCCAATTATTTTTCGTCAATCTGTGGGATGGGAGGTCTCCTTTCAGGTTTATTACCTCAGGTGTCCGAACAAAAGAAGTATTCTAAAGCAGAGCCCTGGGGAAGAGTGAAGGGACAACCCAAACTATGGTTAAAAATTTGGGGCCTAGGGGCATGGCAGGCCCAATAAGCTGTTTCTTCATCCAGCCACTGAGCGGCCTTACTTGAGGACTGGGCTCAGGCTGAGGGTCAAATGTGTGTTTGTGACAAATGTGGCCCGCGAGCATGGGCGGGGCCTCATGGGCCAAACTGGTTTCAACTACACTGGACCTTGCACAACATGCCAATAACAAGGTCTCTTGCCATGGGGAGGTGTTCTGATTTCTGCATCATTTTCAATCGTGAGCAGTGATTGGACATAAGGTATAGGTTCTGAAGCCTGAATAATCGTAGTTGGGAAGAGATGACGACCTAAGGCGATGGCGCGTCTGATATGCTCAGTGTGCGGTCAGCCTCCTGGGTGATGGTCAGGAGGTTCTGGCTCAGGTTGTGTCAGACAGTGCATTAGTGCCCAGGTTAGACTATATAATTTGGGTACAGTCGAGTGCCGTGTAGGTTTACCTCATTTGAGGTGCCTGGGCACCTCATTAGGCAAGATATTTTTTCTAGAGGGCAGGCAGAGTGCTGCATTGTGGGTCCGGAATTGCCAAACTTTTGGGCTTCTGGGCCAGGAGTGTGAGGACAGAAGTCTGAGAACACAAGCTAGACTTGAGTTTCAGGCCGAGGGCACGGCTGGTACCCCCTGCAGTCGCAACCAAAACCTTAAGCATCTGAAGTCATGGCGAGGATCAGACGTTGGCTCAGGTTGGAGTTTCTGTGCATGACTACCCCTTCATGAACGGAGCGGAATCTCAAGGCCATGGAGGTTTTCCGACGTGGGAGTGGTGGGATGCCCCCTTCAATGATTCCTTCTGTGTGACAATTGAGACCTGTTGGGCAGCTCCAAGACATCCCATATGGAATGACTCCAGAGCACCCTTGGAGGATGGATATCAGGCAAGCCCGCCTCGCAATCCACTTGTCTACTAGCCACAATACAGTTGAGATCGGATCCCTCTGCGGGAGCAACCTGGGTGGCTGAGTTGAAATGGACTTTCCTGAAGATGGGCCCTAATGTGTGTTTGTGTCCATGAGGGCCTTGAAATGGGGCGGTGGCACTGGGACCCTGAAGTATTCTCCTAAGCTTTTGACATAGCTCCCATGCACAAGTTTCCTTGTGGAGAGGAGATTTGTTCTGATGGGTGCCTCAGGAAACCCATTATGCTGGTATTGGAATCCAGACTTTTGAAGAGACATGCCTGTAAACCAATGCAATGTATTCGATTATGGCCTAGGGTCCTATCTTGTTCATTCTTCTTCTCTGGGGATATTCATCTATGGAATGAGTGGAGGTAGATGCTCACCTGGTGTCTTACCGCCCTTGTTTGTCCCCGGAGACCTACACTATTGTTTGGCCTCAGGGACTTTGGAGAGTTCTCCTAATTTGTACGATTTTGGACAATGGAATGGGCAGAATTCCCATGGATTGGGTAGGCACAGTCCTAATGTGTGGCTTCAGAGGCCCCAGCATGAGGGTGTGTGGCCCAGGACTTTGAGGACAGAAGTCTGAAAACACAAACTCAGCTTAGGTTTGGGGATGTAGGTATGGCAGGCCCAATCTACAAATCATGAGAAGAAATCTTCAGGATATGAAGAAAGAGCGAGTCTGAGGCACTTGCTCAGGCTTTTGCATTTGGATTTTATATCAACGATGGCCGTGGAATGGGGGAGGACTCATGGGCCATGGACGAATCTTCCTCTCTGTGGATTTGGCCCTATCCCAATTGTTTTTCGTCAATCTGTGGGATGGGATTTCTCCTTTCAGGTTTATTACCTCAGGTGTCTGAACAAAAGAGGAATTCCAAAGCAGAGCCCTGGGGAAGAGTGAAGGGAAAACCCAAACTATGGTTAAAAATTGGGGCCTAGGGGCATGGCAGGCACAATAAGCTGTCTCTTCATCCAGCCACTGAGAGGCCTTACTTGAGGCCTGGGCTCAGACTGAGGGTCACAGTGTGTGTTTGTGACCAACGTGGCACGCGAGCATGGGCGGGGCCTCATGGGCCACACTGGTTTCAACTACACTGGACCTTGGACAACATGCCAATCACAAGGTCTCTTGCCATGGGGAAGGTGTTTTGATTTCTGCATCATTTTCAACCCTGGGCAGTGGTTGGAGATAAGGTCTAGGTTCTGAAGCCTGAAAAATCGCAGTTGGGAAGAGATGACAATCTAAGGCGATGGCGCATCTGATATGCTCAGTGTGCGGTCAACTGCCTGGGTGTTGGTCAGGAGGTTCTGGCTCAGGTTGTGTCATACAGTGCACTAGTGCCCAAGTTAGACTATATAATTTGGGTACAGTCGAGTGCCCTGTAGGTTTATCCTCATTTGAGGTGCCTGGGCACCTCATTAGGCAAGATATTTTTTCTAGAGGGAAGGCAGAGTGCTGCATTGTGGGTCCGGAATTGCCAAACTTGAGGTCTTCTGGGACAGGAGTGTGAGGACAGAAGTTTGAGAACACGAGCTAGACTTGAGTTTCAGGCCGAGGGCACGGCTGGTACCCCCTGCAGTCGCAACCAAAATCTCAAGCATCTGAAATCACGGCGAGGATCAGACGTTGGCTCAGGTTTGAGTTTCTGTGCATGACTGCGCCTTCATGAAAGGAGCGGAATCTCAAGGCCATGGAGGTTTCCGACGTTGGGTGTGGTGGGATGCCCCCTTCAATGATTCCTTCTGTGTGACACTTAAGCCCTGTTGGGCAGCTCCAGGACATCCCATATGGAATGACTCCAGAGCTCCGTTGGAGGATGGATGCCAGGCAAGCCCGCCTCACAATCCAATTGTCTACTAGCCACAATACAGTTGAGATCGGATCCCTCTGCGGGAGCAACCGGGGTGGATGAGTTGAAATGGACTTTCCTGAGGATGGGCCGTAATGTGTGTTTGTGTCCATGAGGACCTTGGAATGGGGCGGTGGCCCCGGGTCCCTGAAGTATTCTCCTAAGCTTTTGACATAGCTCCCATGCACAAGTTTCCTTGTGGAGAGGATATTTGTTCTGATGTGTGCCTCAGGAAACCCATTATGCTGGAATTGGAATCCAGACTTTTGAAGAGACATGCCTGTAAAACAAAGCAATGTATTCGATTATGGCCTAGGGTCCTGTCTTGTTCATTCTCCTTCTCTGGGGATATTCATCTATGGAATGATTGGAGGTAGATGCTCACCTGGTGTCAGACCACCCTTGTTTGTCCCTGGAGACCTACACTATTGGGATTGCTTCGGGGACTTTGGAGAGTTCTCCCAATTTGTAAGATTTTGGACAATGGAATGGGCAGAATTCCCATGGATTGGGTAGGCACAGTCCGAATGTGTGGCTCCAGGGGCCCCAGCCTGTAGGCTGTGTGGCCCAGGACTTTGAGGACAGAAGTCTGAAAACACAAACTCACCTTATGTTTGGGGACGTAGGTATGGCAGGCCCAATCTACAAACCATGAGAAGAACTCTTCAGGATATGAAGAAAGAGCGAGTCTGAGGCACTTGCTCAGGCTTTTGTCTCTGGATTTTATATCAACGATGGCCGTGGAATGTGGGGAGGCATCATGGGCCATGGACGAATCTTCCTTTCTGTGGATTGGGGCGGTCCCAATTTTTTTCGTCAATCTGTGGGATGGGAGGTCTCCTTTCAGGTTTATTACCTCAGGTGTCCGAACAAAAGAGGAATTCCAAAGCAGAGCCCTGGGGAAGAGTGAAGGGAAAACCCAAACTATGGTTAAAAATTGCGGCATAGGTGCTTGGCAGGCCCAATAAGCTGTCTCTTCATCCAGCCACTGAGAGGCCTTACGTGAGACTGGGCTCAGGCTGAGGGTCAAATGTGTGTTTGTGACAATAGTGGCACGCGAACATGGGTGGGGCCTCATGGGCCAAACTGGTTTCAACTACACTGGACCTTGGACAACATGCCAATCACAAGGTCTCTTGCCATGGGGAAGGTGTTCTGATTTCTGCATCATTTTCAATCGTGAGCAGTGATTGGACATAAGGTATAGATTCTGAAGCCTGAAACATCGCAGTTGGGAAGAGATGACGACCTAAGCCGATGGCGCGTCTGATATGCTCAGTATACGGTCAGCTGCCTGGGTGTTGGTCAGGGGGTTCTGGCTGAGGTTGTGTCAGACAGTGCACTAGTGCCCAAGTTAGACTATATAATTTGGGTACAGTCGAGTGCCCTGTAGGTTTATCCTCATTTGAGGTGCCTGGGCACCTCATTAGGCAAGATATTTTTTCTAGAGGGCAGGCAGAGTGCTGCCTTGTGGGTCCGGAATTGCCAAAATGGAGGACTTCCGGGGCAGGAGTTTGAGGACAGAAGTCTGAGAACACAAGATAGACTTGGGCTTCAGGCCGAGGGCACGGTAGGTACCCCCTGAAGATCGGAAACCATATCTCAAGCATTTGAAGTCACGGCGAGGATCAGACTTTGGCTCAGGTTGTAGTTTCTGTGCATGACTGCCCCTTCATGAAAGGAGCGGAATCTCGAAGCCATGGAGCTTTTCCCACGTTGGGAGTTGTGTGATGCCCCCTTCAAGGATTCCTTCTGCGGGACAATTGAGACCAGTTGGGCAGCTCAATGACATCCCATATGAAATGACTCCAGAGCACCGTTCGAGGATGGATGCCATGGAAGCCCGCCTCTCATTCCAATTGTCTCCTAGCAACAATACAGTTGAGATCGGATGGCTCTGCGGGAGCAAACGGGGTGGCTGAGTTGAAATGGACTTTCCTGAGGATGGGGCCTAAAGTGTGTTTGTGTCCATGAGGGCCTTGGAATGGGGTGGTGGCACCGGGACCCTGAAGTATTCTCCTAAGCTTTTGACATAGCTCCCATGCACAAGTTTCCTTGTGGAGAGGAGATTTGTTCTGATGGGTGCCTCAGGAAAACCCTTATGCTGGTCTTGGAATCCAGGCTCTTGAGGAGACATGCCTGTAAACCAAAGCAATGGATCCGATTATTGCCTAGGATCCTGTCTGGTTCAATCTTCTTCTCTGGGGATATCCGTCTATGGAATGAGTGGAGGTAGATGCTCACCTGGTGTCAGACCACCCTTGTTTGTCCCTGGAGACCTACACTATTGGGATTGCCTCGGGGACATTGGAGAATTCTCCCAATTTGTAAGATTTTTGACAATGGAATAGGCAGAATTCCCATAGATTGGGTAGGCACAGTCCGAATGTGTGGCTCCAGGGGCCCCAGCCTGGAGGCTGTGTGTCCCAGGACTTTGAGGACAGAAGTCTGAAAACACAAACTCACCTTATGTTTGGGGACGTAGGTATGGCAGGCCCAATCTACAAACCATGAGAAGAACTCTTCAGGATATGAAGAAAGAGCGAGTCTGAGGCACTTGCTCAGGCTTTTGTCTCTGGATTTTATATCAATGATGGCCGTGGAATGTGGGGAGGCCTCATGGGCCATGGACGAATATCCTCTCTGTGGATTGGGGCGGTCCCAATTATTTTTCGTCAATCTGTGGGATGGGAGGTCTCCTTTCAGGTTTATTACCTCAGGTGTCCGAACAAAAGAAGTGTTCTAAAGCAGAGCCCTGGGGAAGAGTGAAGGGACAACCCAAACTATGGTTAAAAATTTGGGGCCTAGGGGCATGGCAGGCCCAATAAGCTGTTTCTTCATCCAGCCACTGAGCGGCCTTACTTGAGGACTGGGCTCAGGCTGAGGGTCAAATGTGTGTTTGTGACAAATGTGGCCCGTGAGCATGGGCGGGGCCTCATGGGCCAAACTGGTTTCAACTACACTGGACCTTGCACAACATGCCAATCACAAGGTCTCTTGCCATGGGGAAGGTGTTCTGATTTCTGCATCATTTTCAATCGTGAGCAGTGATTGGACATAAGGTATAGGTTCTGAAGCCTGAATAATCGTAGTTGGGAAGAGATGACGACCTAAGGCGATGGCGCGTCTGATATGCTCAGTGTGCGGTCAGCCTCCTGGGTGATGGTCAGGAGGTTCTGGCTCAGGTTGTGTCAGACAGTGCATTAGTGCCCAGGTTAGACTATATAATTTGGGTACAGTCGAGTGCCGTGTAGGTTTATCCTCATTTGAGGTGCCTGGGCACCTAATTAGGCAAGATATTTTTTCTAGAGGGCAGGCAGAGTGCTGCATTGTGGGTCCGGAATTGCCAAACTTTTGGGCTTCTGGGCCAGGAGTGTGAGGACAGAAGTCTGAGAACACAAGCTAGACTTGAGTTTCAGGCCGAGGGCACGGCTGGTACCCCCTGCAGTCGCAACCAAAACCTTAAGCATCTGAAGTCATGGCAAGGATCAGACGTTGGCTCAGGTTGGAGTTTCAGTGCATGACTACCCCTTCATGAACGGAGCGGAATCTCAAGGCCATGGAGGTTTTCCGACGTGGGAGTGGTGGGATGCCCCCTTCAATGATTCCTTCTGTGTGACAATTGAGACCTGTTGGGCAGCTCCAGGACATCCCATATGGAATGACTCCAGAGCACCCTTGGAGGATGGATATCAGGCAAGCCCGCCTCGCAATCCACTTGTCTACTAGCCACAATACAGTTGAGATCGGATCCCTCTGCGGGAGCAACCTGGGTGGCTGAGTTGAAATGGACTTTCCTGAAGATGGGCCCTAATGTGTGTTTGTGTCCATGAGGGCCTTGAAATGGGGCGGTGGCACTGGGACCCTGAAGTATTCTCCTAAGCTTTTGACATAGCTCCCATGCCCAAGTTTCCATGTGGAGAGGAGATTTGTTCTGATGGGTGCCTCAGGAAACCCATTATGCTGGTATAGGAATCCAGACTTTTGAAGAGACATGCCTGTAAACCAATGCAATGTATTCGATTATGGCTAGGGTCCTATCTTGTTCATTCTTCTTCTCTGGGGATATTCATCTATGGAATGAGTGGAGGTAGATGCTCACCTGGTGTCTTACCGCCCTTGTTTGTCCCCGGAGACCTACACTATTGTTTGGCCTCAGGGACTTTGGAGAGTTCTCCTAATTTGTACGATTTTGGACAATGGAATGGGCAGAATTCCCATGGATTGGGTAGGCACAGTCCTAATGTGGGGCTTCAGAGGCCCCAGCATGAGGGTATGTGGCCCAGGACTTTGAGGACAGAAGTCTGAAAACACAAACTCAGCTTAGGTTTGGGGATGTAGGTATGGCAGGCCCAATCTACAAATCATGAGAAGAAATCTTCAGGATATGAAGAAAGAGCGAGTCTGAGGCACTTGCTCAGGCTTTTTATTTGGATTTTATATCAACGATGGCCGTGGAATGGGGGAGGACTCATGGGCCATGGACGAATCTTCCTCTCTGTGGATTTGGCCCGATCCCAATTGTTTTTCGTCAATCTGTGGGATGGGATTTCTCCTTTCAGGTTTATTACCTCAGGTGTCTGGACAAAAGAGGAATTCCAAAGCAGAGCCCTGGGGAAGAGTGAAGGGAAAACCCAATCTATGGTTAAAAATTGGGGCCTAGGGGCATGGCAGGCACAATAAGCTGTCTCTTCATCCAGCCACTGAGAGGCCTTACTTGAGGCCTGGGCTCAGACTGAGGGTCACAGTGTGTGTTTGTGACCAACGTGGCACGCGAGCATGGGCGGGGCCTCATGGGCCACACTGGTTTCAACTACACTGGACCTTGGACAACATGCCAATCACAAGGTCTCTTGCCATGGGGAAGGTGTTTTGATTTCTGCATCATTTTCAACCCTGGGCAGTGGTTGGAGATAAGGTCTAGGTTCTGAAGCCTGAAAAATCGCAGTTGGGAAGAGATGACAATCTAAGGCGATGGCGCATCTGATATGCTCAGTGTGCGGTCAACTGCCCGGGTGTTGGTCAGGAGGTTCTGGCTCAGGTTGTGTCATATAGTGCACTAGTGCCCAAGTTAGACTATATAATTTGGGTACAGTCGAGTGCCCTGTAGGTTTATCCTCATTTGAGGTGCCTGGGCACCTCATTAGGCAAGATATTTTTTCTAGAGGGAAGGCAGAGTGCTGCATTGTGGGTCCGGAATTGCCAAACTTGAGGGCTTCTGGGACAGGAGTGTGAGGACAGAAGTTTGAGAACACGAGCTAGACTTGAGGTTCAGGCCGAGGGCACGGCTGGTACCCCCTGCAGTCGCAACCAAAATCTCAAGCGTCTGAAATCACGGCGAGGATCAGACGTTGGCTCAGGTTGGAGTTTCTGTGCATGACTGCGCCTTCATGAAAGGAGCGGAATCTCAAGGCCATGGAGGTTTCCGACGTTGGGTGTGGTGGGATGCCCCCTTCAATGATTCCTTCTGTGTGACACTTAAGCCCTGTTGGGCAGCTCCAGGACATCCCATATGGAATGACTCCAGAGCTCCGTTGGAGGATGGATGCCAGGCAAGCCCGCCTCACAATCCAATTGTCTACTAGCCACAATACAGTTGAGATCGGATCCCTCTGCGGGAGCAACCGGGGTGGATGAGTTGAAATGGACTTTCCTGAGGATGGGCCGTAATGTGTGTTTGTGTCCATGAGGACCTTGGAATGGGGCGGTGGCCCCGGGTCCCTGAAGTATTCTCCTAAGCTTTTGACATAGCTCCCATGCACAAGTTTCCTTGTGGAGAGGATATTTGTTCTGATGTGTGCCTCAGGAAACCCATTATGCTGGAATTGGAATCCAGACTTTTGAAGAGACATGCCTGTAAAACAAAGCAATGTATTCGATTATGGCCTAGGGTCCTGTCTTGTTCATTCTCCTTCTCTGGGGATATTCATCTATGGAATGATTGGAGGTAGATGCTCACCTGGTGTCAGACCACCCTTGTTTGTCCCTGGAGACCTACACTATTGGGATTGCTTCGGGGACTTTGGAGAGTTCTCCCAATTTGTAAGATTTTGGACAATGGAATGGGCAGAATTCCCATGGATTGGGTAGGCACAGTCCGAATGTGTGGCTCCAGGGGCCCCAGCCTGGAGGCTGTGTGGCCCAGGACTTTGAGGACAGAAGTCTGAAAACACAAACTCACCTTATGTTTGGGGACGTAGGTATGGCAGGCCCAATCTACAAACCATGAGAAGAACTCTTCAGGATATGAAGAAAGAGCGAGTCTGAGGCACTTGCTCAGGCTTTTGTCTCTGGATTTTATATCAACGATGGCCGTGGAATGTGGGGAGGCATCATGGGCCATGGACGAATCTTCCTTTCTGTGGATTGGGGCGGTCCCAATTTTTTTCGTCAATCTGTGGGATGGGAGGTCTCCTTTCAGGTTTATTACCTCAGGTGTCCGAACAAAAGAGGAATTCCAAAGCAGAGCCCTGGGGAAGAGTGAAGGGAAAACCCAAACTATGGTTAAAAATTGCGGCATAGGTGCTTGGCAGGCCCAATAAGCTGTCTCTTCATCCAGCCACTGAGAGGCCTTACGTGAGACTGGGCTCAGGCTGAGGGTCAAATGTGTGTTTGTGACAATAGTGGCACGCGAACATGGGTGGGGCCTCATGGGCCAAACTGGTTTCAACTACACTGGACCTTGGACAACATGCCAATCACAAGGTCTCTTGCCATGGGGAAGGTGTTCTGATTTCTGCATCATTTTCAATCGTGAGCAGTGATTGGACATAAGGTATAGATTCTGAAGCCTGAAACATCGCAGTTGGGAAGAGATGACGACCTAAGCCGATGGCGCGTCTGATATGCTCAGTATACGGTCAGCTGCCTGGGTGTTGGTCAGGGGGTTCTGGCTGAGGTTGTGTCAGACAGTGCACTAGTGCCCAAGTTAGACTATATAATTTGGGTACAGTCGAGTGCCCTGTAGGTTTATCCTCATTTGAGGTGCCTGGGCACCTCATTAGGCAAGATATTTTTTCTAGAGGGCAGGCAGAGTGCTGCCTTGTGGGTCCGGAATTGCCAAAATGGAGGACTTCCGGGGCAGGAGTTTGAGGACAGAAGTCTGAGAACACAAGATAGACTTGGGCTTCAGGCCGAGGGCACGGTAGGTACCCCCTGAAGATCGGAAACCATATCTCAAGCATTTGAAGTCACGGCGAGGATCAGACTTTGGCTCAGGTTGTAGTTTCTGTGCATGACTGCCCCTTCATGAAAGGAGCGGAATCTCGAAGCCATGGAGCTTTTCCCACGTTGGGAGTTGTGTGATGCCCCCTTCAAGGATTCCTTCTGCGGGACAATTGAGACCAGTTGGGCAGCTCAATGACATCCCATATGAAATGACTCCAGAGCACCGTTCGAGGATGGATGCCATGGAAGCCCGCCTCTCATTCCAATTGTCTCCTAGCAACAATACAGTTGAGATCGGATGGCTCTGCGGGAGCAAACGGGGTGGCTGAGTTGAAATGGACTTTCCTGAGGATGGGGCCTAAAGTGTGTTTGTGTCCATGAGGGCCTTGGAATGGGGTGGTGGCACCGGGACCCTGAAGTATTCTCCTAAGCTTTTGACATAGCTCCCATGCACAAGTTTCCTTGTGGAGAGGAGATTTGTTCTGATGGGTGCCTCAGGAAAACCCTTATGCTGGTCTTGGAATCCAGGCTCTTGAGGAGACATGCCTTTAAACCAAAGCAATGGATCCGATTATTGCCTAGGATCCTGTCTGGTTCAATCTTCTTCTCTGGGGATATCCGTCTATGGAATGAGTGGAGGTAGATGCTCACCTGGTGTCTTACCGCCCTTGTTTGTCCCCGGAGACCTACACTATTGTTTGGCCTCAGGGACTTTGGAGAGTTCTCCTAATTTGTACGATTTTGGACAATGGAATGGGCAGAATTCCCATTGATTGGGTAGGCACAGTCCTAATGTGTGGCTTCAGAGGCCCCAGCATGAGGGTGTGTGGCCCAGGACTTTGAGGACAGAAGTCTGAAAACACAAACTCAGCTTAGGTTTGGGGATGTAGGTATGGCAGGCCCAATCTACAAATCATGAGAAGAAATCTTCAGGATATGAAGAAAGAGCGAGTCTGAGGCACTTGCTCAGGCTTTTGCATTTGGATTTTATATCAACGATGGCCGTGGAATGGGGGAGGACTCATGGGCCATGGACGAATCTTCCTCTCTGTGGATTTGGCCCTATCCCAATTGTTTTTCGTCAATCTGTGGGATGGGATTTCTCCTTTCAGGTTTATTACCTCAGGTGTCTGAACAAAAGAGGAATTCCAAAGCAGAGCCCTGGGGAAGAGTGAAGGGAAAACCCAAACTATGGTTAAAAATTGGGGCCTAGGGGCATGGCAGGCACAATAAGCTGTCTCTTCATCCAGCCACTGAGAGACCTTACTTGAGGCCTGGGCTCAGACTGAGGGTCACAGTGTGTGTTTGTGACCAACGTGGCACGCGAGCATGGGCGGGGCCTCATGGGCCACACTGGTTTCAACTACACTGGACCTTGCACAACATGCCAATCACAAGGTCTCTTGCCATGGGGAAGGTGTTTTGATTTCTGCATCATTTTCAACCCTGGGCAGTGGTTGGGAGATAAGGTCTAGGTTCTGAAGCCTGAAAATCGCAGTTGGGAAGAGATGACAATCTAAGGCGATGGCGCATCTGATATGCTCAGTGTGCGGTCAACTGCCTGGGTGTTGGTCAGGAGGTTCTGGCTCAGGTTGTGTCATACAGTGCACTAGTGCCCAAGTTAGACTATATAATTTGGGTACAGTCGAGTGCCCTGTAGGTTATCCTCATTTTGAGGTGCCTGGGCACCTCATTAGGCAAGATATTTTTTCTAGAGGGAAGGCAGAGTGCTGCATTGTGGGTCCGGAATTGCCAAACTTGAGGTCTTCTGGGACAGGAGTGTGAGGACAGAAGTTTGAGAACACGAGCTAGACTTGAGTTTCAGGCCGAGGGCACGGCTGGTACCCCCTGCAGTCGCAACCAAAATCTCAAGCATCTGAAATCACGGCGAGGATCAGACGTTGGCTCAGGTTTGAGTTTCTGTGCATGACTGCGCCTTCATGAAAGGAGCGGAATCTCAAGGCCATGGAGGTTTCCGACGTTGGGTGTGGTGGGATGCCCCCTTCAATGATTCCTTCTGTGTGACACTTAAGCCCTGTTGGGCAGCTCCAGGACATCCCATATGGAATGACTCCAGAGCTCCGTTGGAGGATGGATGCCAGGCAAGCCCGCCTCACAATCCAATTGTCTACTAGCCACAATACAGTTGAGATCGGATCCCTCTGCAGGAGCAACCGGGGTGGATGAGTTGAAATGGACTTTCCTGAGGATGGGCCGTAATGTGTGTTTGTGTCCATGAGGACCTTGGAATGGGGCGGTGGCCCCGGGTCCCTGAAGTATTCTCCTAAGCTTTTGACATAGCTCCCATGCACAAGTTTCCTTGTGGAGAGGATATTTGTTCTGATGTGTGCCTCAGGAAACCCATTATGCTGGAATTGGAATCCAGACTTTTGAAGAGACATGCCTGTAAAACAAAGCAATGTATTCGATTATGGCCTAGGGTCCTGTCTTGTTCATTCTCCTTCTCTGGGGATATTCATCTATGGAATGATTGGAGGTAGATGCTCACCTGGTGTCAGACCACCCTTGTTTGTCCCTGGAGACCTACACTATTGGGATTGCTTCGGGGACTTTGGAGAGTTCTCCCAATTTGTAAGATTTTGGACAATGGAATGGGCAGAATTCCCATGGATTGGGTAGGCACAGTCCGAATGTGTGGCTCCAGGGGCCCCAGCCTGTAGGCTGTGTGGCCCAGGACTTTGAGGACAGAAGTCTGAAAACACAAACTCACCTTATGTTTGGGGACGTAGGTATGGCAGGCCCAATCTACAAACCATGAGAAGAACTCTTCAGGATATGAAGAAAGAGCGAGTCTGAGGCACTTGCTCAGGCTTTTGTCTCTGGATTTTATATCAACGATGGCCGTGGAATGTGGGGAGGCATCATGGGCCATGGACGAATCTTCCTTTCTGTGGATTGGGGCGGTCCCAATTTTTTTCGTCAATCTGTGGGATGGGAGGTCTCCTTTCAGGTTTATTACCTCAGGTGTCCGAACAAAAGAGGAATTCCAAAGCAGAGCCCTGGGGAAGAGTGAAGGGAAAACCCAAACTATGGTTAAAAATTGCGGCATAGGTGCTTGGCAGGCCCAATAAGCTGTCTCTTCATCCAGCCACTGAGAGGCCTTACGTGAGACTGGGCTCAGGCTGAGGGTCAAATGTGTGTTTGTGACAATAGTGGCACGCGAACATGGGTGGGGCCTCATGGGCCAAACTGGTTTCAACTACACTGGACCTTGGACAACATGCCAATCACAAGGTCTCTTGCCATGGGGAAGGTGTTCTGATTTCTGCATCATTTTCAATCGTGAGCAGTGATTGGACATAAGGTATAGATTCTGAAGCCTGAAACATCGCAGTTGGGAAGAGATGACGACCTAAGCCGATGGCGCGTCTGATATGCTCAGTATACGGTCAGCTGCCTGGGTGTTGGTCAGGGGGTTCTGGCTGAGGTTGTGTCAGACAGTGCACTAGTGCCCAAGTTAGACTATATAATTTGGGTACAGTCGAGTGCCCTGTAGGTTTATCCTCATTTGAGGTGCCTGGGCACCTCATTAGGCAAGATATTTTTTCTAGAGGGCAGGCAGAGTGCTGCCTTGTGGGTCCGGAATTGCCAAAATGGAGGACTTCCGGGGCAGGAGTATGAGGACAGAAGTCTGAGAACACAAGATAGACTTGGGCTTCAGGCCGAGGGCACGGTAGGTACCCCCTGAAGATCGGAAACCATATCTCAAGCATTTGAAGTCACGGCGAGGATCAGACTTTGGCTCAGGTTGTAGTTTCTGTGCATGACTGCCCCTTCATGAAAGGAGCGGAATCTCGAAGCCATGGAGCTTTTCCCACGTTGGGAGTTGTGTGATGCCCCCTTCAAGGATTCCTTCTGCGGGACAATTGAGACCAGTTGGGCAGCTCAATGACATCCCATATGAAATGACTCCAGAGCACCGTTCGAGGATGGATGCCATGGAAGCCCGCCTCTCATTCCAATTGTCTCCTAGCAACAATACAGTTGAGATCGGATGGCTCTGCGGGAGCAAACGGGGTGGCTGAGTTGAAATGGACTTTCCTGAGGATGGGGCCTAAAGTGTGTTTGTGTCCATGAGGGCCTTGGAATGGGGTGGTGGCACCGGGACCCTGAAGTATTCTCCTAAGCTTTTGACATAGCTCCCATGCACAAGTTTCCTTGTGGAGAGGAGATTTGTTCTGATGGGTGCCTCAGGAAAACCCTTATGCTGGTCTTGGAATCCAGGCTCTTGAGGAGACATGCCTTTAAACCAAAGCAATGGATCCGATTATTGCCTAGGATCCTGTCTGGTTCAATCTTCTTCTCTGGGGATATCCGTCTATGGAATGAGTGGAGGTAGATGCTCACCTGGTGTCAGACCACCCTTGTTTGTCCCTGGAGACCTACACTATTGGGATTGCCTCGGGGACATTGGAGAATTCTCCCAATTTGTAAGATTTTTGACAATGGAATAGGCAGAATTCCCATAGATTGGGTAGGCACAGTCCGAATGTGTGGCTCCATGGGCCCCAGCCTGGAGGCTGTGTGGCCCAGGATTATGAGGACAGAAGTCTGAAAACACAAACTCACCTTATGTTTGGGGACGTAGGTATGGCAGGCCCAATCTACAAACCATGAGAAGAACTCTTCAGGATATGAAGAAAGAGCGAGTCTGAGGCACTTGCTCAGGCTTTTGTCTCTGGATTTTATATCAATGATGGCCGTGGAATGTGGGGAGGCCTCATGGGCCATGGACGAATATCCTCTCTGTGGATTGGGGCGGTCCCAATTATTTTTCGTCAATCTGTGGGATGGGAGGTCTCCTTTCAGGTTTATTACCTCAGGTGTCCGAACAAAAGAAGTGTTCTAAAGCAGAGCCCTGGGGAAGAGTGAAGGGACAACCCAAACTATGGTTAAAAATTTGGGGCCTAGGGGCATGGCAGGCCCAATAAGCTGTTTCTTCATCCAGCCACTGAGCGGCCTTACTTGAGGACTGGGCTCAGGCTGAGGGTCAAATGTGTGTTTGTGACAAATGTGGCCCGTGAGCATGGGCGGGGCCTCATGGGCCAAACTGGTTTCAACTACACTGGACCTTGCACAACATGCCAATCACAAGGTCTCTTGCCATGGGGAAGGTGTTCTGATTTCTGCATCATTTTCAATCGTGAGCAGTGATTGGACATAAGGTATAGGTTCTGAAGCCTGAATAATCGTAGTTGGGAAGAGATGACGACCTAAGGCGATGGCGCGTCTGATATGCTCAGTGTGCGGTCAGCCTCCTGGGTGATGGTCAGGAGGTTCTGGCTCAGGTTGTGTCAGACAGTGCATTAGTGCCCAGGTTAGACTATATAATTTGGGTACAGTCGAGTGCCGTGTAGGTTTATCCTCATTTGAGGTGCCTGGGCACCTCATTAGGCAAGATTTTTTTTCTAGAGGGCAGGCAGAGTGCTGCATTGTGGGTCCGGAATTGCCAAACTTTTGGGCTTCTGGGCCAGGAGTGTGAGGACAGAAGTCTGAGAACACAAGCTAGACTTGAGTTTCAGGCCGAGGGCACGGCTGGTACCCCCTGCAGTCGCAACCAAAACCTTAAGCATCTGAAGTCATGGCAAGGATCAGACGTTGGCTCAGGTTGGAGTTTCAGTGCATGACTACCCCTTCATGAACGGAGCGGAATCTCAAGGCCATGGAGGTTTTCCGACGTGGGAGTGGTGGGATGCCCCCTTCAATGATTCCTTCTGTGTGACAATTGAGACCTGTTGGGCAGCTCCAGGACATCCCATATGGAATGACTCCAGAGCACCCTTGGAGGATGGATATCAGGCAAGCCCGCCTCGCAATCCACTTGTCTACTAGCCACAATACAGTTGAGATCGGATCCCTCTGCGGGAGCAACCTGGGTGGCTGAGTTGAAATGGACTTTCCTGAAGATGGGCCCTAATGTGTGTTTGTGTCCATGAGGGCCTTGAAATGGGGCGGTGGCACTGGGACCCTGAAGTATTCTCCTAAGCTTTTGACATAGCTCCCATGCCCAAGTTTCCATGTGGAGAGGAGATTTGTTCTGATGGGTGCCTCAGGAAACCCATTATGCTGGTATAGGAATCCAGACTTTTGAAGAGACATGCCTGTAAACCAATGCAATGTATTCGATTATGGCTAGGGTCCTATCATGTTCATTCTTCTTCTCTGGGGATATTCATCTATGGAATGAGTGGAGGTAGATGCTCACCTGGTGTCTTACCGCCCTTGTTTGTCCCCGGAGACCTACACTATTGTTTGGCCTCAGGGACTTTGGAGAGTTCTCCTAATTTGTACGATTTTGGACAATGGAATGGGCAGAATTCCCATGGATTGGGTAGGCACAGTCCTAATGTGGGGCTTCAGAGGCCCCAGCATGAGGGTATGTGGCCCAGGACTTTGAGGACAGAAGTCTGAAAACCCAAACTCAGCTTAGGTTTGGGGATGTAGGTATGGCAGGCCCAATCTACAAATCATGAGAAGAAATCTTCAGGATATGAAGAAAGAGCGAGTCTGAGGCACTTGCTCAGGCTTTTTATTTGGATTTTATATCAACGATGGCCGTGGAATGGGGGAGGACTCATGGGCCATGGACGAATCTTCCTCTCTGTGGATTTGGCCCGATCCCAATTGTTTTTCGTCAATCTGTGGGATGGGATTTCTCCTTTCAGGTTTATTACCTCAGGTGTCTGGACAAAAGAGGAATTCCAAAGCAGAGCCCTGGGGAAGAGTGAAGGGAAAACCCAATCTATGGTTAAAAATTGGGGCCTAGGGGCATGGCAGGCACAATAAGCTGTCTCTTCATCCAGCCACTGAGAGGCCTTACTTGAGGCCTGGGCTCAGACTGAGGGTCACAGTGTGTGTTTGTGACCAACGTGGCACGCGAGCATGGGCGGGGCCTCATGGGCCACACTGGTTTCAACTACACTGGACCTTGCACAACATGCCAATCACAAGGTCTCTTGCCATGGGGAAGGTGTTTTGATTTCTGCATCATTTTCAACCCTGGGCAGTGGTTGGAGATAAGGTCTAGGTTCTGAAGCCTGAAAAATCGCAGTTGGGAAGAGATGACAATCTAAGGCGATGGCGCATCTGATATGCTCAGTGTGCGGTCAACTGCCCGGGTGTTGGTCAGGAGGTTCTAGCTCAGGTTGTGTCATATAGTGCACTAGTGCCCAAGTTAGACTATATAATTTGGGTACAGTCGAGTGCCCTGTAGGTTTATCCTCATTTGAGGTGCCTGGACACCTCATTAGGCAAGATATTTTTTCTAGAGGGAAGGCAGAGTGCTGCATTGTGGGTCCGGAAATGCCAAACTTGAGGGCTTCTGGGACAGGAGTGTGAGGACAGAAGTTTGAGAACACGAGCTAGACTTGAGGTTCAGGCCGAGGGCACGGCTGGTACCCCCTGCAGTCGCAACCAAAATCTCAAGCGTCTGAAATCACGGCGAGGATCAGACGTTGGCTCAGGTTGGAGTTTCTGTGCATGACTGCGCCTTCATGAAAGGAGCGGAATCTCAAGGCCATGGAGGTTTCCGACGTTGGGTGTGGTGGGATGCCCCCTTCAATGATTCCTTCTGTGTGACACTTAAGCCCTGTTGGGCAGCTCCAGGACATCCCATATGCAATGACTCCAGAGCTCCGTTGGAGGATGGATGCCAGGCAAGCCCGCCTCACAATCCAATTGTCTACTAGCCACAATACAGTTGAGATCGGATCCCTCTGCGGGAGCAACCGGGGTGGATGAGTTGAAATGGACTTTCCTGAGGATGGGCCGTAATGTGTGTTTGTGTCCATGAGGACCTTGGAATGGGGCGGTGGCCCCGGGTCCCTGAAGTATTCTCCTAAGCTTTTGACATAGCTCCCATGCACAAGTTTCCTTGTGGAGAGGATATTTGTTCTGATGTGTGCCTCAGGAAACCCATTATGCTGGAATTGGAATCCAGACTTTTGAAGAGACATGCCTGTAAAACAAAGCAATGTATTCGATTATGGCCTAGGGTCCTGTCTTGTTCATTCTCCTTCTCTGGGGATATTCATCTATGGAATGATTGGAGGTAGATGCTCACCTGGTGTCAGACCACCCTTGTTTGTCCCTGGAGACCTACAGTATTGGGATTGCTTCGGGGACTTTGGAGAGTTCTCCCAATTTGTAAGATTTTGGACAATGGAATGGGCAGAATTCCCATGGATTGGGTAGGCACAGTCCGAATGTGTGGCTCCAGGGGCCCCAGCCTGGAGGCTGTGTGGCCCAGGACTTTGAGGACAGAAGTCTGAAAACACAAACTCAGCTAAGGTTTTGGGACGTAGGTATGGGAGGCCCAATCTACAAACCATGAGAAGTACCCCTCAGGATATGAAGAAAGAGCGAGTCTGAGGCACTTGCTCAGGCTTTTGTCTCTGGATTTTGTATCAACGATGGCCGTGGAATGTGGGGAGGCATCATGGGCCATGGACGAATCTTCCTTTCCGTGGATTGGGGCGGTCCCAATTTTTTTCGTCAATCTGTGGGATGGGAGGTCTCCTTTCAGGTTTATTACCTCAGGTGTCCGAACAAAAGAGGAATTCCAAAGCAGAGCCCTGGGGAAGAGTGAAGGGAAAACCCAAACTATGGTTAAAAATTGCGGCATAGGGGCTTGGCAGGCCCAATAAGCTGTCTCTTCATCCAGCCACTGAGAGGCCTTACGTGAGACTGGGCTCAGGCTGAGGGTCAAATGTGTGTTTGTGACAATAGTGGCACGCGAACATGGGTGGGGCCTCATGGGCCAAACTGGTTTCAACTACACTGGACCTTGGACAACATGCCAATCACAAGGTCACTTGCCATGGGGAAGGTGTTCTGATTTCTGCATCATTTTCAATCGTGAGCAGTGATTGGACATAAGGTATAGGTTCTGAAGCCTGAAAAATCGCAGTTGGGAAGAGATGACGAACTAAGGCGATGGCGAGTCTGATATGCTCAGTGTACGGTCAGCTGCCTGGGTGTTGGTCAGGGGGTTCTGGCTGAGGTTGTGTCAGACAGTGCACTAGTGCCCAAGTTAGACAATATAATTTGGGTACAGTCGAGTTCCCTGTAGGTTTATCCTCATTTGAGGTGCCTGGGCACCTCATTAGGCAAGATATTTTTTCTAGAGGGCAGGCAGAGTGTTGCCTTGTGGGTCCGGAATTGCCAAAATGGAGGACTTCCGGGCCAGGAGTTTGAGGACAGAAGTCTGAGAACACAAGATAGTCTTGGGCTTCAGGCCGAGGGCACGGTAGGTACCCCCTGCAGATCGGAAACCATATCTCAAGCATCTGAAGTCACGGCGAGGATCAGACGTTGGCTCAGGTTGTAGTTTCTGTGCATGACTGCCCCTTCATGAAAGGAGCGGAATATCGAAGCCATGGAGCTTTTCCCACGTTGGGAGTTGTGTGATGCCCCCTTCAAGGATTCCTTCTGCGGGACAATTGAGACCAGTTGGGCAGCTCAATGACATCCCATATGAAATGACTCCAGAGCACCGTTCGAGGATGGATGCCATGGAAGCCCGCCTCTCATTCCAATTGTCTCCTAGCAACAATACAGTTGAGATCGGATGGCTCTGCGGGAGCAAACGGGGTGGCTGAGTTGAAATGGACTTTCCTGAGGATGGGGCCTAAACTGTGTTTGTGTCCATGAGGGCCTTGGAATGGGGTGGTGGCACCGGGACCATGAAGTATTCTCCTAAGCTTTTGACATAGCTCCCATGCACAAGTTTCCTTGTGGAGAGGAGATTTGTTCTGATGGGTGCCTCAGGAAAACCCTTATGCTGGTCTTGGAATCCAGGCCCTTGAGGAGACATGCCTGTAAACCAAAGCAATGGATCCGATTATTGCCTAGGATCCTGTCTGGTTCAATCTTCTTCTCTGGGGATATCCGTCTATGGAATGAGTGGAGGTAGATGCTCACCTGGTGTCAGACCACCCTTGTTTGTCCCTGGAGACCTACACTATTGGGATTGGCTCGGGGCCTTTGGAGAGTTCTCCCAATTTGTAAGATTTTGGACAATGGAATGGGCAGAATTCCCATAGATTGGGTAGGCGCAGTCCGATTGTGTGGCTCCAGGGGCCCCAGCCTGGAGGCTGTGTGGCCCGGGACTTTGAGGACAGAAGTCTGAAAACACAAACTCACCTTATGTTTGGGGACGTAGGTATGGCAGGCCCAATCTACAAACCATGAGAAGAACTCTTCAGGATATGAAGAAAGAGCGAGTCTGAGGCACTTGCTCAGGCTTTTGTCTCTGGATTTTATATCAATGATGGCCGTGGAATGTGGGGAGGCCTCATGGGCCATGGACGAATATCCTCTCTGTGGATTGGGGCGGTCCCAATTATTTTTCGTCAATCTGTGGGATGGGAGGTCTCCTTTCAGGTTTATTACCTCAGGTGTCCGAACAAAAGAAGTGTTCTAAAGCAGAGCCCTGGGGAAGAGTGAAGGGACAACCCAAACTATGGTTAAAAATTTGGGGCCTAGGGGCATGGCAGGCCCAATAAGCTGTTTCTTCATCCAGCCACTGAGCGGCCTTACTTGAGGACTGGGCTCAGGCTGAGGGTCAAATGTGTGTTTGTGACAAATGTGGCCCGTGAGCATGGGCGGGGCCTCATGGGCCAAACTGGTTTCAACTACACTGGACCTTGCACAACATGCCAATCACAAGGTCTCTTGCCATGGGGAAGGTGTTCTGATTTCTGCATCATTTTCAATCGTGAGCAGTGATTGGACATAAGGTATAGGTTCTGAAGCCTGAATAATCGTAGTTGGGAAGAGATGACGACCTAAGGCGATGGCGCGTCTGATATGCTCAGTGTGCGGTCAGCCTCCTGGGTGATGGTCAGGAGGTTCTGGCTCAGGTTGTGTCAGACAGTGCATTAGTGCCCAGGTTAGACTATATAATTTGGGTACAGTCGAGTGCCGTGTAGGTTTATCCTCATTTGAGGTGCCTGGGCACCTAATTAGGCAAGATATTTTTTCTAGAGGGCAGGCAGAGTGCTGCATTGTGGGTCCGGAATTGCCAAACTTTTGGGCTTCTGGGCCAGGAGTGTGAGGACAGAAGTCTGAGAACACAAGCTAGACTTGAGTTTCAGGCCGAGGGCACGGCTGGTACCCCCTGCAGTCGCAACCAAAACCTTAAGCATCTGAAGTCATGGCAAGGATCAGACGTTGGCTCAGGTTGGAGTTTCAGTGCATGACTACCCCTTCATGAACGGAGCGGAATCTCAAGGCCATGGAGGTTTTCCGACGTGGGAGTGGTGGGATGCCCCCTTCAATGATTCCTTCTGTGTGACAATTGAGACCTGTTGGGCAGCTCCAGGACATCCCATATGGAATGACTCCAGAGCACCCTTGGAGGATGGATATCAGGCAAGCCCGCCTCGCAATCCACTTGTCTACTAGCCACAATACAGTTGAGATCGGATCCCTCTGCGGGAGCAACCTGGGTGGCTGAGTTGAAATGGACTTTCCTGAAGATGGGCCCTAATGTGTGTTTGTGTCCATGAGGGCCTTGAAATGGGGCGGTGGCACTGGGACCCTGAAGTATTCTCCTAAGCTTTTGACATAGCTCCCATGCCCAAGTTTCCATGTGGAGAGGAGATTTGTTCTGATGGGTGCCTCAGGAAACCCATTATGCTGGTATAGGAATCCAGACTTTTGAAGAGACATGCCTGTAAACCAATGCAATGTATTCGATTATGGCTAGGGTCCTATCTTGTTCATTCTTCTTCTCTGGGGATATTCATCTATGGAATGAGTGGAGGTAGATGCTCACCTGGTGTCTTACCGCCCTTGTTTGTCCCCGGAGACCTACACTATTGTTTGGCCTCAGGGACTTTGGAGAGTTCTCCTAATTTGTACGATTTTGGACAATGGAATGGGCAGAATTCCCATGGATTGGGTAGGCACAGTCCTAATGTGGGGCTTCAGAGGCCCCAGCATGAGGGTATGTGGCCCAGGACTTTGAGGACAGAAGTCTGAAAACACAAACTCAGCTTAGGTTTGGGGATGTAGGTATGGCAGGCCCAATCTACAAATCATGAGAAGAAATCTTCAGGATATGAAGAAAGAGCGAGTCTGAGGCACTTGCTCAGGCTTTTTATTTGGATTTTATATCAACGATGGCCGTGGAATGGGGGAGGACTCATGGGCCATGGACGAATCTTCCTCTCTGTGGATTTGGCCCGATCCCAATTGTTTTTCGTCAATCTGTGGGATGGGATTTCTCCTTTCAGGTTTATTACCTCAGGTGTCTGGACAAAAGAGGAATTCCAAAGCAGAGCCCTGGGGAAGAGTGAAGGGAAAACCCAATCTATGGTTAAAAATTGGGGCCTAGGGGCATGGCAGGCACAATAAGCTGTCTCTTCATCCAGCCACTGAGAGGCCTTACTTGAGGCCTGGGCTCAGACTGAGGGTCACAGTGTGTGTTTGTGACCAACGTGGCACGCGAGCATGGGCGGGGCCTCATGGGCCACACTGGTTTCAACTACACTGGACCTTGGACAACATGCCAATCACAAGGTCTCTTGCCATGGGGAAGGTGTTTTGATTTCTGCATCATTTTCAACCCTGGGCAGTGGTTGGAGATAAGGTCTAGGTTCTGAAGCCTGAAAAATCGCAGTTGGGAAGAGATGACAATCTAAGGCGATGGCGCATCTGATATGCTCAGTGTGCGGTCAACTGCCCGGGTGTTGGTCAGGAGGTTCTGGCTCAGGTTGTGTCATATAGTGCACTAGTGCCCAAGTTAGACTATATAATTTGGGTACAGTCGAGTGCCCTGTAGGTTTATCCTCATTTGAGGTGCCTGGGCACCTCATTAGGCAAGATATTTTTTCTAGAGGGAAGGCAGAGTGCTGCATTGTGGGTCCGGAATTGCCAAACTTGAGGGCTTCTGGGACAGGAGTGTGAGGACAGAAGTTTGAGAACACGAGCTAGACTTGAGGTTCAGGCCGAGGGCACGGCTGGTACCCCCTGCAGTCGCAACCAAAATCTCAAGCGTCTGAAATCACGGCGAGGATCAGACGTTGGCTCAGGTTGGAGTTTCTGTGCATGACTGCGCCTTCATGAAAGGAGCGGAATCTCAAGGCCATGGAGGTTTCCGACGTTGGGTGTGGTGGGATGCCCCCTTCAATGATTCCTTCTGTGTGACACTTAAGCCCTGTTGGGCAGCTCCAGGACATCCCATATGGAATGACTCCAGAGCTCCGTTGGAGGATGGATGCCAGGCAAGCCCGCCTCACAATCCAATTGTCTACTAGCCACAATACAGTTGAGATCGGATCCCTCTGCGGGAGCAACCGGGGTGGATGAGTTGAAATGGACTTTCCTGAGGATGGGCCGTAATGTGTGTTTGTGTCCATGAGGACCTTGGAATGGGGCGGTGGCCCCGGGTCCCTGAAGTATTCTCCTAAGCTTTTGACATAGCTCCCATGCACAAGTTTCCTTGTGGAGAGGATATTTGTTCTGATGTGTGCCTCAGGAAACCCATTATGCTGGAATTGGAATCCAGACTTTTGAAGAGACATGCCTGTAAAACAAAGCAATGTATTCGATTATGGCCTAGGGTCCTGTCTTGTTCATTCTCCTTCTCTGGGGATATTCATCTATGGAATGATTGGAGGTAGATGCTCACCTGGTGTCAGACCACCCTTGTTTGTCCCTGGAGACCTACACTATTGGGATTGCTTCGGGGACTTTGGAGAGTTCTCCCAATTTGTAAGATTTTGGACAATGGAATGGGCAGAATTCCCATGGATTGGGTAGGCACAGTCCGAATGTGTGGCTCCAGGGGCCCCAGCCTGGAGGCTGTGTGGCCCAGGACTTTGAGGACAGAAGTCTGAAAACACAAACTCACCTTATGTTTGGGGACGTAGGTATGGCAGGCCCAATCTACAAACCATGAGAAGAACTCTTCAGGATATGAAGAAAGAGCGAGTCTGAGGCACTTGCTCAGGCTTTTGTCTCTGGATTTTATATCAACGATGGCCGTGGAATGTGGGGAGGCATCATGGGCCATGGACGAATCTTCCTTTCTGTGGATTGGGGCGGTCCCATTTTTTTTCGTCAATCTGTGGGATGGGAGGTCTCCTTTCAGGTTTATTACCTCAGGTGTCCGAACAAAAGAGGAATTCCAAAGCAGAGCCCTGGGGAAGAGTGAAGGGAAAACCCAAACTATGGTTAAAAATTGCGGCATAGGTGCTTGGCAGGCCCAATAAGCTGTCTCTTCATCCAGCCACTGAGAGGCCTTACGTGAGACTGGGCTCAGGCTGAGGGTCAAATGTGTGTTTGTGACAATAGTGGCACGCGAACATGGGTGGGGCCTCATGGGCCAAACTGGTTTCAACTACACTGGACCTTGGACAACATGCCAATCACAAGGTCTCTTGCCATGGGGAAGGTGTTCTGATTTCTGCATCATTTTCAATCGTGAGCAGTGATTGGACATAAGGTATAGATTCTGAAGCCTGAAACATCGCAGTTGGGAAGAGATGACGACCTAAGTCGATGGCGCGTCTGATATGCTCAGTATACGGTCAGCTGCCTGGGTGTTGGTCAGGGGGTTCTGGCTGAGGTTGTGTCAGACAGTGCACTAGTGCCCAAGTTAGACTATATAATTTGGGTACAGTCGAGTGCCCTGTAGGTTTATCCTCATTTGAGGTGCCTGGGCACCTCATTAGGCAAGATATTTTTTCTAGAGGGCAGGCAGAGTGCTGCCTTGTGGGTCCGGAATTGCCAAAATGGAGGACTTCCGGGGCAGGAGTTTGAGGACAGAAGTCTGAGAACACAAGATAGACTTGGGCTTCAGGCCGAGGGCACGGTAGGTACCCCCTGAAGATCGGAAACCATATCTCAAGCATTTGAAGTCACGGCGAGGATCAGACTTTGGCTCAGGTTGTAGTTTCTGTGCATGACTGCCCCTTCATGAAAGGAGCGGAATCTCGAAGCCATGGAGCTTTTCCCACGTTGGGAGTTGTGTGATGCCCCCTTCAAGGATTCCTTCTGCGGGACAATTGAGACCAGTTGGGCAGCTCAATGACATCCCATATGAAATGACTCCAGAGCACCGTTCGAGGATGGATGCCATGGAAGCCCGCCTCTCATTCCAATTGTCTCCTAGCAACAATACAGTTGAGATCGGATGGCTCTGCGGGAGCAAACGGGGTGGCTGAGTTGAAATGGACTTTCCTGAGGATGGGGCCTAAAGTGTGTTTGTGTCCATGAGGGCCTTGGAATGGGGTGGTGGCACCGGGACCCTGAAGTATTCTCCTAAGCTTTTGACATAGCTCCCATGCACAAGTTTCCTTGTGGAGAGGAGATTTGTTCTGATGGGTGCCTCAGGAAAACCCTTATGCTGGTCTTGGAATCCAGGCTCTTGAGGAGACATGCCTTTAAACCAAAGCAATGGATCCGATTATTGCCTAGGATCCTGTCTGGTTCAATCTTCTTCTCTGGGGATATCCGTCTATGGAATGAGTGGAGGTAGATGCTCACCTGGTGTCTTACCGCCCTTGTTTGTCCCCGGAGACCTACACTATTGTTTGGCCTCAGGGACTTTGGAGAGTTCTCCTAATTTGTACGATTTTGGACAATGGAATGGGCAGAATTCCCATTGATTGGGTAGGCACAGTCCTAATGTGTGGCTTCAGAGGCCCCAGCATGAGGGTGTGTGGCCCAGGACTTTGAGGACAGAAGTCTGAAAACACAAACTCAGCTTAGGTTTGGGGATGTAGGTATGGCAGGCCCAATCTACAAATCATGAGAAGAAATCTTCAGGATATGAAGAAAGAGCGAGTCTGAGGCACTTGCTCAGGCTTTTGCATTTGGATTTTATATCAACGATGGCCGTGGAATGGGGGAGGACTCATGGGCCATGGACGAATCTTCCTCTCTGTGGATTTGGCCCTATCCCAATTGTTTTTCGTCAATCTGTGGGATGGGATTTCTCCTTTCAGGTTTATTACCTCAGGTGTCTGAACAAAAGAGGAATTCCAAAGCAGAGCCCTGGGGAAGAGTGAAGGGAAAACCCAAACTATGGTTAAAAATTGGGGCCTAGGGGCATGGCAGGCACAATAAGCTGTCTCTTCATCCAGCCACTGAGAGACCTTACTTGAGGCCTGGGCTCAGACTGAGGGTCACAGTGTGTGTTTGTGACCAACGTGGCACGCGAGCATGGGCGGGGCCTCATGGGCCACACTGGTTTCAACTACACTGGACCTTGCACAACATGCCAATCACAAGGTCTCTTGCCATGGGGAAGGTGTTTTGATTTCTGCATCATTTTCAACCCTGGGCAGTGGTTGGAGATAAGGTCTAGGTTCTGAAGCCTGAAAAATCGCAGTTGGGAAGAGATGACAATCTAAGGCGATGGCGCATCTGATATGCTCAGTGTGCGGTCAACTGCCTGGGTGTTGGTCAGGAGGTTCTGGCTCAGGTTGTGTCATACAGTGCACTAGTGCCCAAGTTAGACTATATAATTTGGGTACAGTCGAGTGCCCTGTAGGTTTATCCTCATTTGAGGTGCCTGGGCACCTCATTAGGCAAGATATTTTTTCTAGAGGGAAGGCAGAGTGCTGCATTGTGGGTCCGGAATTGCCAAACTTGAGGTCTTCTGGGACAGGAGTGTGAGGACAGAAGTTTGAGAACACGAGCTAGACTTGAGTTTCAGGCCGAGGGCACGGCTGGTACCCCCTGCAGTCGCAACCAAAATCTCAAGCGTCTGAAATCACGGCGAGGATCAGACGTTGGCTCAGGTTGGAGTTTCTGTGCATGACTGCGCCTTCATGAAAGGAGCGGAATCTCAAGGCCATGGAGGTTTCCGACGTTGGGTGTGGTGGGATGCCCCCTTCAATGATTCCTTCTGTGTGACACTTAAGCCCTGTTGGGCAGCTCCAGGACATCCCATATGGAATGACTCCAGAGCTCCGTTGGAGGATGGATGCCAGGCAAGCCCGCCTCACAATCCAATTGTCTACTAGCCACAATACAGTTGAGATCGGATCCCTCTGCAGGAGCAACCGGGGTGGATGAGTTGAAATGGACTTTCCTGAGGATGGGCCGTAATGTGTGTTTGTGTCCATGAGGACCTTGGAATGGGGCGGTGGCCCCGGGTCCCTGAAGTATTCTCCTAAGCTTTTGACATAGCTCCCATGCACAAGTTTCCTTGTGGAGAGGATATTTGTTCTGATGTGTGCCTCAGGAAACCCATTATGCTGGAATTGGAATCCAGACTTTTGAAGAGACATGCCTGTAAAACAAAGCAATGTATTCGATTATGGCCTAGGGTCCTGTCTTGTTCATTCTCCTTCTCTGGGGATATTCATCTATGGAATGATTGGAGGTAGATGCTCACCTGGTGTCAGACCACCCTTGTTTGTCCCTGGAGACCTACACTATTGGGATTGCTTCGGGGACTTTGGAGAGTTCTCCCAATTTGTAAGATTTTGGACAATGGAATGGGCAGAATTCCCATGGATTGGGTAGGCACAGTCCGAATGTGTGGCTCCAGGGGCCCCAGCCTGTAGGCTGTGTGGCCCAGGACTTTGAGGACAGAAGTCTGAAAACACAAACTCACCTTATGTTTGGGGACGTAGGTATGGCAGGCCCAATCTACAAACCATGAGAAGAACTCTTCAGGATATGAAGAAAGAGCGAGTCTGAGGCACTTGCTCAGGCTTTTGTCTCTGGATTTTATATCAACGATGGCCGTGGAATGTGGGGAGGCATCATGGGCCATGGACGAATCTTCCTTTCTGTGGATTGGGGCGGTCCCAATTTTTTTCGTCAATCTGTGGGATGGGAGGTCTCCTTTCAGGTTTATTACCTCAGGTGTCCGAACAAAAGAGGAATTCCAAAGCAGAGCCCTGGGGAAGAGTGAAGGGAAAACCCAAACTATGGTTAAAAATTGCGGCATAGGTGCTTGGCAGGCCCAATAAGCTGTCTCTTCATCCAGCCACTGAGAGGCCTTACGTGAGACTGGGCTCAGGCTGAGGGTCAAATGTGTGTTTGTGACAATAGTGGCACGCGAACATGGGTGGGGCCTCATGGGCCAAACTGGTTTCAACTACACTGGACCTTGGACAACATGCCAATCACAAGGTCTCTTGCCATGGGGAAGGTGTTCTGATTTCTGCATCATTTTCAATCGTGAGCAGTGATTGGACATAAGGTATAGATTCTGAAGCCTGAAACATCGCAGTTGGGAAGAGATGACGACCTAAGCCGATGGCGCGTCTGATATGCTCAGTATACGGTCAGCTGCCTGGGTGTTGGTCAGGGGGTTCTGGCTGAGGTTGTGTCAGACAGTGCACTAGTGCCCAAGTTAGACTATATAATTTGGGTACAGTCGAGTGCCCTGTAGGTTTATCCTCATTTGAGGTGCCTGGGCACCTCATTAGGCAAGATATTTTTTCTAGAGGGCAGGCAGAGTGCTGCCTTGTGGGTCCGGAATTGCCAAAATGGAGGACTTCCGGGGCAGGAGTATGAGGACAGAAGTCTGAGAACACAAGATAGACTTGGGCTTCAGGCCGAGGGCACGGTAGGTACCCCCTGAAGATCGGAAACCATATCTCAAGCATTTGAAGTCACGGCGAGGATCAGACTTTGGCTCAGGTTGTAGTTTCTGTGCATGACTGCCCCTTCATGAAAGGAGCGGAATCTCGAAGCCATGGAGCTTTTCCCACGTTGGGAGTTGTGTGATGCCCCCTTCAAGGATTCCTTCTGCGGGACAATTGAGACCAGTTGGGCAGCTCAATGACATCCCATATGAAATGACTCCAGAGCACCGTTCGAGGATGGATGCCATGGAAGCCCGCCTCTCATTCCAATTGTCTCCTAGCAACAATACAGTTGAGATCGGATGGCTCTGCGGGAGCAAACGGGGTGGCTGAGTTGAAATGGACTTTCCTGAGGATGGGGCCTAAAGTGTGTTTGTGTCCATGAGGGCCTTGGAATGGGGTGGTGGCACCGGGACCCTGAAGTATTCTCCTAAGCTTTTGACATAGCTCCCATGCACAAGTTTCCTTGTGGAGAGGAGATTTGTTCTGATGGGTGCCTCAGGAAAACCCTTATGCTGGTCTTGGAATCCAGGCTCTTGAGGAGACATGCCTTTAAACCAAAGCAATGGATCCGATTATTGCCTAGGATCCTGTCTGGTTCAATCTTCTTCTCTGGGGATATCCGTCTATGGAATGAGTGGAGGTAGATGCTCACCTGGTGTCAGACCACCCTTGTTTGTCCCTGGAGACCTACACTATTGGGATTGCCTCGGGGACATTGGAGAATTCTCCCAATTTGTAAGATTTTTGACAATGGAATAGGCAGAATTCCCATAGATTGGGTAGGCACAGTCCGAATGTGTGGCTCCATGGGCCCCAGCCTGGAGGCTGTGTGGCCCAGGATTATGAGGACAGAAGTCTGAAAACACAAACTCACCTTATGTTTGGGGACGTAGGTATGGCAGGCCCAATCTACAAACCATGAGAAGAACTCTTCAGGATATGAAGAAAGAGCGAGTCTGAGGCACTTGCTCAGGCTTTTGTCTCTGGATTTTATATCAATGATGGCCGTGGAATGTGGGGAGGCCTCATGGGCCATGGACGAATATCCTCTCTGTGGATTGGGGCGGTCCCAATTATTTTTCGTCAATCTGTGGGATGGGAGGTCTCCTTTCAGGTTTATTACCTCAGGTGTCCGAACAAAAGAAGTGTTCTAAAGCAGAGCCCTGGGGAAGAGTGAAGGGACAACCCAAACTATGGTTAAAAATTTGGGGCCTACGGGCATGGCAGGCCCAATAAGCTGTTTCTTCATCCAGCCACTGAGCGGCCTTACTTGAGGACTGGGCTCAGGCTGAGGGTCAAATGTGTGTTTGTGACAAATGTGGCCCGTGAGCATGGGCGGGGCCTCATGGGCCAAACTGGTTTCAACTACACTGGACCTTGCACAACATGCCAATCACAAGGTCTCTTGCCATGGGGAAGGTGTTCTGATTTCTGCATCATTTTCAATCGTGAGCAGTGATTGGACATAAGGTATAGGTTCTGAAGCCTGAATAATCGTAGTTGGGAAGAGATGACGACCTAAGGCGATGGCGCGTCTGATATGCTCAGTGTGCGGTCAGCCTCCTGGGTGATGGTCAGGAGGTTCTGGCTCAGGTTGTGTCAGACAGTGCATTAGTGCCCAGGTTAGACTATATAATTTGGGTACAGTCGAGTGCCGTGTAGGTTTATCCTCATTTGAGGTGCCTGGGCACCTCATTAGGCAAGATATTTTTTCTAGAGGGCAGGCAGAGTGCTGCATTGTGGGTCCGGAATTGCCAAACTTTTGGGCTTCTGGGCCAGGAGTGTGAGGACAGAAGTCTGAGAACACAAGCTAGACTTGAGTTTCAGGCCGAGGGCACGGCTGGTACCCCCTGCAGTCGCAACCAAAACCTTAAGCATCTGAAGTCATGGCAAGGATCAGACGTTGGCTCAGGTTGGAGTTTCAGTGCATGACTACCCCTTCATGAACGGAGCGGAATCTCAAGGCCATGGAGGTTTTCCGACGTGGGAGTGGTGGGATGCCCCCTTCAATGATTCCTTCTGTGTGACAATTGAGACCTGTTGGGCAGCTCCAGGACATCCCATATGGAATGACTCCAGAGCACCCTTGGAGGATGGATATCAGGCAAGCCCGCCTCGCAATCCACTTGTCTACTAGCCACAATACAGTTGAGATCGGATCCCTCTGCGGGAGCAACCTGGGTGGCTGAGTTGAAATGGACTTTCCTGAAGATGGGCCCTAATGTGTGTTTGTGTCCATGAGGGCCTTGAAATGGGGCGGTGGCACTGGGACCCTGAAGTATTCTCCTAAGCTTTTGACATAGCTCCCATGCCCAAGTTTCCATGTGGAGAGGAGATTTGTTCTGATGGGTGCCTCAGGAAACCCATTATGCTGGTATAGGAATCCAGACTTTTGAAGAGACATGCCTGTAAACCAATGCAATGTATTCGATTATGGCTAGGGTCCTATCATGTTCATTCTTCTTCTCTGGGGATATTCATCTATGGAATGAGTGGAGGTAGATGCTCACCTGGTGTCTTACCGCCCTTGTTTGTCCCCGGAGACCTACACTATTGTTTGGCCTCAGGGACTTTGGAGAGTTCTCCTAATTTGTACGATTTTGGACAATGGAATGGGCAGAATTCCCATGGATTGGGTAGGCACAGTCCTAATGTGGGGCTTCAGAGGCCCCAGCATGAGGGTATGTGGCCCAGGACTTTGAGGACAGAAGTCTGAAAACCCAAACTCAGCTTAGGTTTGGGGATGTAGGTATGGCAGGCCCAATCTACAAATCATGAGAAGAAATCTTCAGGATATGAAGAAAGAGCGAGTCTGAGGCACTTGCTCAGGCTTTTTATTTGGATTTTATATCAACGATGGCCGTGGAATGGGGGAGGACTCATGGGCCATGGACGAATCTTCCTCTCTGTGGATTTGGCCCGATCCCAATTGTTTTTCGTCAATCTGTGGGATGGGATTTCTCCTTTCAGGTTTATTACCTCAGGTGTCTGGACAAAAGAGGAATTCCAAAGCAGAGCCCTGGGGAAGAGTGAAGGGAAAACCCAATCTATGGTTAAAAATTGGGGCCTAGGGGCATGGCAGGCACAATAAGCTGTCTCTTCATCCAGCCACTGAGAGGCCTTACTTGAGGCCTGGGCTCAGACTGAGGGTCACAGTGTGTGTTTGTGACCAACGTGGCACGCGAGCATGGGCGGGGCCTCATGGGCCACACTGGTTTCAACTACACTGGACCTTGCACAACATGCCAATCACAAGGTCTCTTGCCATGGGGAAGGTGTTTTGATTTCTGCATCATTTTCAACCCTGGGCAGTGGTTGGAGATAAGGTCTAGGTTCTGAAGCCTGAAAAATCGCAGTTGGGAAGAGATGACAATCTAAGGCGATGGCGCATCTGATATGCTCAGTGTGCGGTCAACTGCCCGGGTGTTGGTCAGGAGGTTCTAGCTCAGGTTGTGTCATATAGTGCACTAGTGCCCAAGTTAGACTATATAATTTGGGTACAGTCGAGTGCCCTGTAGGTTTATCCTCATTTGAGGTGCCTGGGCACCTCATTAGGCAAGATATTTTTTCTAGAGGGAAGGCAGAGTGCTGCATTGTGGGTCCGGAAATGCCAAACTTGAGGGCTTCTGGGACAGGAGTGTGAGGACAGAAGTTTGAGAACACGAGCTAGACTTGAGGTTCAGGCCGAGGGCACGGCTGGTACCCCCTGCAGTCGCAACCAAAATCTCAAGCGTCTGAAATCACGGCGAGGATCAGACGTTGGCTCAGGTTGGAGTTTCTGTGCATGACTGCGCCTTCATGAAAGGAGCGGAATCTCAAGGCCATGGAGGTTTCCGACGTTGGGTGTGGTGGGATGCCCCCTTCAATGATTCCTTCTGTGTGACACTTAAGCCCTGTTGGGCAGCTCCAGGACATCCCATATGCAATGACTCCAGAGCTCCGTTGGAGGATGGATGCCAGGCAAGCCCGCCTCACAATCCAATTGTCTACTAGCCACAATACAGTTGAGATCGGATCCCTCTGCGGGAGCAACCGGGGTGGATGAGTTGAAATGGACTTTCCTGAGGATGGGCCGTAATGTGTGTTTGTGTCCATGAGGACCTTGGAATGGGGCGGTGGCCCCGGGTCCCTGAAGTATTCTCCTAAGCTTTTGACATAGCTCCCATGCACAAGTTTCCTTGTGGAGAGGATATTTGTTCTGATGTGTGCCTCAGGAAACCCATTATGCTGGAATTGGAATCCAGACTTTTGAAGAGACATGCCTGTAAAACAAAGCAATGTATTCGATTATGGCCTAGGGTCCTGTCTTGTTCATTCTCCTTCTCTGGGGATATTCATCTATGGAATGATTGGAGGTAGATGCTCACCTGGTGTCAGACCACCCTTGTTTGTCCCTGGAGACCTACAGTATTGGGATTGCTTCGGGGACTTTGGAGAGTTCTCCCAATTTGTAAGATTTTGGACAATGGAATGGGCAGAATTCCCATGGATTGGGTAGGCACAGTCCGAATGTGTGGCTCCAGGGGCCCCAGCCTGGAGGCTGTGTGGCCCAGGACTTTGAGGACAGAAGTCTGAAAACACAAACTCAGCTAAGGTTTTGGGACGTAGGTATGGGAGGCCCAATCTACAAACCATGAGAAGTACCCCTCAGGATATGAAGAAAGAGCGAGTCTGAGGCACTTGCTCAGGCTTTTGTCTCTGGATTTTGTATCAACGATGGCCGTGGAATGTGGGGAGGCATCATGGGCCATGGACGAATCTTCCTTTCCGTGGATTGGGGCGGTCCCAATTTTTTTCGTCAATCTGTGGGATGGGAGGTCTCCTTTCAGGTTTATTACCTCAGGTGTCCGAACAAAAGAGGAATTCCAAAGCAGAGCCCTGGGGAAGAGTGAAGGGAAAACCCAAACTATGGTTAAAAATTGCGGCATAGGGGCTTGGCAGGCCCAATAAGCTGTCTCTTCATCCAGCCACTGAGAGGCCTTACGTGAGACTGGGCTCAGGCTGAGGGTCAAATGTGTGTTTGTGACAATAGTGGCACGCGAACATGGGTGGGGCCTCATGGGCCAAACTGGTTTCAACTACACTGGACCTTGGACAACATGCCAATCACAAGGTCACTTGCCATGGGGAAGGTGTTCTGATTTCTGCATCATTTTCAATCGTGAGCAGTGATTGGACATAAGGTATAGGTTCTGAAGCCTGAAAAATCGCAGTTGGGAAGAGATGACGAACTAAGGCGATGGCGAGTCTGATATGCTCAGTGTACGGTCAGCTGCCTGGGTGTTGGTCAGGGGGTTCTGGCTGAGGTTGTGTCAGACAGTGCACTAGTGCCCAAGTTAGACAATATAATTTGGGTACAGTCGAGTTCCCTGTAGGTTTATCCTCATTTGAGGTGCCTGGGCACCTCATTAGGCAAGATATTTTTTCTAGAGGGCAGGCAGAGTGTTGCCTTGTGGGTCCGGAATTGCCAAAATGGAGGACTTCCGGGCCAGGAGTTTGAGGACAGAAGTCTGAGAACACAAGATAGTCTTGGGCTTCAGGCCGAGGGCACGGTAGGTACCCCCTGCAGATCGGAAACCATATCTCAAGCATCTGAAGTCACGGCGAGGATCAGACGTTGGCTCAGGTTGTAGTTTCTGTGCATGACTGCCCCTTCATGAAAGGAGCGGAATCTCGAAGCCATGGAGCTTTTCCCACGTTGGGAGTTGTGTGATGCCCCCTTCAAGGATTCCTTCTGCGGGACAATTGAGACCAGTTGGGCAGCTCAATGACATCCCATATGAAATGACTCCAGAGCACCGTTCGAGGATGGATGCCATGGAAGCCCGCCTCTCATTCCAATTGTCTCCTAGCAAAAATACAGTTGAGATCGGATGGCTCTGCAGGAGCAAACGGGGTAGCTGAGTTGAAATGGACTTTCCTGAGGATGGGGCCTAAACTGTGTTTGTGTCCATGAGGGCCTTGGAATGGGGTGGTGGCACCGGGACCATGAAGTATTCTCCTAAGCTTTTGACATAGCTCCCATGCACAAGTTTCCTTGTGGAGAGGAGATTTGTTCTGATGGGTGCCTCAGGAAAACCCTTATGCTGGTCTTGGAATCCAGGCCCTTGAGGAGACATGCCTGTAAACCAAAGCAATGGATCCGATTATTGCCTAGGATCCTGTCTGGTTCAATCTTCTTCTCTGGGGATATCCGTCTATGGAATGAGTGGAGGTAGATGCTCACCTGGTGTCAGACCACCCTTGTTTGTCCCTGGAGACCTACACTATTGGGATTGGCTCGGGGCCTTTGGAGAGTTCTCCCAATTTGTAAGATTTTGGACAATGGAATGGGCAGAATTCCCATAGATTGGGTAGGCGCAGTCCGATTGTGTGGCTCCAGGGGCCCCAGCCTGGAGGCTGTGTGGCCCGGGACTTTGAGGACAGATGTCTGAAAACACAAACTCACCTTATGTTTGGGGACGTAGGTATGGCAGGCCCAATCTACAAACCATGAGAAGAACTCTTCAGGATATGAAGAAAGAGCGAGTCTGAGGCACTTGCTCAGGCTTTTGTCTCTGGATTTTATATCAATGATGGCCGTGGAATGTGGGGAGGCCTCATGGGCCATGGACGAATATCCTCTCTGTGGATTGGGGCGGTCCCAATTATTTTTCGTCAATCTGTGGGATGGGAGGTCTCCTTTCAGGTTTATTACCTCAGGTGTCCGAACAAAAGAAGTATTCTAAAGCAGAGCCCTGGGGAAGAGTGAAGGGACAACCCAAACTATGGTTAAAAATTTGGGGCCTAGGGGCATGGCAGGCCCAATAAGCTGTTTCTTCATCCAGCCACTGAGCGGCCTTACTTGAGGACTGGGCTCAGGCTGAGGGTCAAATGTGTGTTTGTGACAAATGTGGCCCGTGAGCATGGGCGGGGCCTCATGGGCCAAACTGGTTTCAACTACACTGGACCTTGCACAACATGCCAATCACAAGGTCTCTTGCCATGGGGAAGGTGTTCTGATTTCTGCATCATTTTCAATCGTGAGCAGTGATTGGACATAAGGTATAGGTTCTGAAGCCTGAATAATCGTAGTTGGGAAGAGATGACGACCTAAGGCGATGGCGCGTCTGATATGCTCAGTGTGCGGTCAGCCTCCTGGGTGATGGTCAGGAGGTTCTGGCTCAGGTTGTGTCAGACAGTGCATTAGTGCCCAGGTTAGACTATATAATTTGGGTACAGTCGAGTGCCGTGTAGGTTTATCCTCATTTGAGGTGCCTGGGCACCTCATTAGGCAAGATATTTTTTCTAGAGGGCAGGCAGAGTGCTGCATTGTGGGTCCGGAATTGCCAAACTTTTGGGCTTCTGGGCCAGGAGTGTGAGGACAGAAGTCTGAGAACACAAGCTAGACTTGAGTTTCAGGCCGAGGGCACGGCTGGTACCCCCTGCAGTCGCAACCAAAACCTTAAGCATCTGAAGTCATGGCAAGGATCAGACATTGGCTCAGGTTGGAGTTTCTGTGCATGACTACCCCTTCATGAACGGAGCGGAATCTCAAGGCCATGGAGGTTTTCCGACGTGGGAGTGGTGGGATGCCCCCTTCAATGATTCCTTCTGTGTGACAATTGAGACCTGTTGGGCAGCTCCAGGACATCCCATATGGAATGACTCCAGAGCACCCTTGGAGGATGGATATCAGGCAAGCCCGCCTCGCAATCCACTTGTCTACTAGCCACAATACAGTTGAGATCGGATCCCTCTGCGGGAGCAAACTGGGTGGCTGAGTTGAAATGGACTTTCCTGAAGATGGGCCCTAATGTGTGTTTGTGTCCATGAGGGCCTTGAAATGGGGCGGTGGCACTGGGACCCTGAAGTATTCTCCTAAGCTTTTGACATAGCTCCCATGCACAAGTTTCCTTGTGGAGAGGAGATTTGTTCTGATGGGTGCCTCAGGAAACCCATTATGCTGGTATTGGAATCCAGACTTTTGAAGAGACATGCCTGTAAACCAATGCAATGTATTTGATTATGGCCTAGGGTCCTATCTTGTTCATTCTTCTTCTCTGGGGATATTCATCTATGGAATGAGTGGAGGTAGATGCTCACCTGGTGTCTTACCTCCCTCGTTTGTCCCCGGAGACCTACACTATTGGGATGGCCTCGGGGACTTTGGAGAGTTCTCCTAATTTGTACGATTTTGGACAATGGAATTGGCAGAATTCCCATGGATTGGGTAGGCACAGTTTTAATGTGTGGCTTCAGGGGCCCCTACCTGAGGGTGTGTGGCCCAGGACTTTGAGGACAGAAGTCTGAAAACACAAACTCAGCTTAGGTTTGGGGATGTAGGTATGGCAGGCCCAATCTACAAATCATGAGAAGAACTCTTCAGGATATGAAGAAAGAGCGAGTCTGAGGCACTTGCTCAGGCTTTTGCATTTGGATTTTATATCAACGATGGCCGTGGAATGGGGGAGGACTCATGGGCCATGGACGAATCTTCCTCTCTGTGGATTTGGCCCGATCCCAATTGTTTTTCGTCAATCTGTGGGATGGGATTTCTCCTTTCAGGTTTATTACCTCAGGTGTCTGGACAAAAGAGGAATTCCAAAGCAGAGCCCTGGGGAAGAGTGAAGGGAAAACCCAAACTATGGTTAAAAATTGGGGCCTAGGGGCATGGCAGGCACAATAAGCTGTCTCTTCATCCAGCCACTGAGAGGCCTTACTTGAGGCCTCGGCTCAGACTGAGGGTCACAGTGTGTGTTTGTGACCAACGTGGCACGCGAGCATGGGCGAGGCCTCATGGGCCACACTGGTTTCAACTACACCGGACCTTGGACAACATGCCAATCACAAGGTCTCTTGCCATGGGGAAGGTGTTTTGATTTCTGCATCATTTTCAACCCTGGGCAGTGGTTGGAGATAAGGTCTAGGTTCTGAAGCCTGAAAAATCGCAGTTGGGAAGAGATGACAATCTAAGGCGATGGCGCATCTGATATGCTCAGTGTGCGGTCAACTGCCTGGGTGTTGGTCAGGAGGTTCTGGCTCAGGTTGTGTCAGACAGTGCACTAGTGCCCAAGTTAGACTATATAATTTGGGTACAGTCGAGTGCCCTGTAGGTTTATCCTCATTTGAGGTGCCTGGGCACCTCATTAGGCAAGATATTTTTTCTAGAGGGAAGGCAGAGTGCTGCATTGTGGGTCCGGAATTGCCAAACGTGAGGGCTTCTGGGCCAGGAATGTGAGGACAGAAGTCTGAGAACACAAGATAGACTTGGGCTTCAGGCCGAGGGCACGGTAGGTACCCCCTGAAGATTGGAAACAATATCACAAGCATCTGAAGTCATGGCGAGGATCAGACGTTGGCTCAGGTTGTAGTTTCTGTGCATGACTGCCCCTTCATGAAAGAAGCAGATTCTCAAGGCCATGGAGCTTTTCCCACGTTGGGAGTTGTGAGATGCCCGGTTCAAGGATTCCATCAGCGGGACAATTGAGACCTGTTGGGCAGCTCCAGGACATCTCATATGGAATGACTCCAGAGCACCGTTCGAGGATGGATGCCTGCGAAGCCCGCCTCGCATTCCAATTGTCTCCTAGCAACAATACAGTTGAGATCGGATGGCTCTGCGGGAGCAACCGTGGTGGCTGAGTTGAAATGGACTTTCCTGAGGATGGGGCCTTAAGTGTGTTTGTGTCCATGAGGGCCTTGGAATGGTGCAGTGGTACCGGGACCCTGAAGTATTCTCCTAAGCTTTTGACATAGCTCCCATGCACAATTTCCTTGTGGAGAGGAGATTTTTTCTGATGGGTGCCTCAGGAAAACCCTTATGCTGGTCTTGGAATCCAGGCTCTTGAGGAGACATGCCTGTAAACCAAAGCAATGGATCCGATTATTGCCTAGGATCCTGTCTGGTTCAATCTTCTTCTCTGGGGATATCCGTCTATGGAATGAGTGGAGGTAGATGCTCACCTGGTGTCAGACCACCCTTGTTTGTCCCTGGAGACCTACACTATTGGGATTGCTTCGGGGACTTTGGAGAGTTCTCCCAATTTGTAAGATTTTGGACAATGGAATGGGCAGAATTCCCATGGATTGGGTAGGCACAGTCCGAATGTGTGGCTCCAGGGGCCCCAGCCTGGAGGCTGTGTGGCCCAGGACTTTGAGGACAGAAGTCTGAAAACACAAACTCACCTTATGTTTGGGGACGTAGGTATGGCAGGCCCAATCTACAAACCATGAGAAGCACTCTTCAGGATATGAAGAAAGAGCGAGTCTGAGGCACTTGCTCAGGCTTTTGTCTCTGGATTTTATATCAACAATGGCCGTGGAATGTGGGGAGGCATCATGGGCCATGGACGAATCTTCCTTTCTGTGGATTGGGGCGGTCCCAATTATTTTTCGTCAATCTGTGGGATGGGAGGTCTCCTTTCAGGTTTATTACCTCAGGTGTCCGAACAAAAGAAGTATTCTAAAGCAGAGCCCTGGGGAAGAGTGAAGGGACAACCCAAACTATGGTTAAAAATTTGGGGCCTAGGGGCATGGCAGGCCCAATGACCTGTTTCTTCATCCAGCCACTGAGCGGCCTTACTTGAGGACTGGGCTCAGGCTGAGGGTCAAATGTGTGTTTGTGACAAATGTGGCCCGCGAGCATGGGCGGGGCCTCATGGGCCAAACTGGTTTCAACTACACTGGACCTTGCACAACATGCCAATCACAAGGTCTCTTGCCATGGGGAAGGTGTTCTGATTTCTGCATCATTTTCAATCGTGAGCAGTGATTGGACATAAGGTATAGGTTCTGAAGCCTGAATAATCGTATTTGGGAAGAGATGACGACCTAAGGCGATGGCGCGTCTGATATGCTCAGTGTGCGGTCAGGCTCCTGGGTGATGGTCAGGAGGTTCTGGCTCAGGTTGTGTCAGACAGTGCATTAGTGCCCAGGTTAGACTATATAATTTGGGTACAGTCGAATGCCCTGTAGGTTTATCCTCATTTGAGGTGCCTGGGCACCTCATTAGGCAAGATATTTTTTCTGGAGGGCAGGCAGAGTGCTGCATTGTGGGTCCGGAATTGCCAAACTTTTGGGCTTCTGGGCCAGGAGTGTGAGGTAGAAGTCTGAGAACACAAGCTAGACTTGAGTTTCAGGCCGAGGGCACGGCTGGTACCCCCTGCAGTCGCAACCAAAACCTTAAGCATCTGAAGTCATGGCGAGGATCAGACGTTGGCTCAGGTTGGAGTTTCTGTGCATGACTACCCCTTCATGAACGGAGCGGAATCTCAAGGCCATGGAGGTTTTCCGACGTGGGAGTGGTGGGATGCCCCCTTCAATGATTCCTTCTGTGTGACAATTGAGACCTGTTTGGCAGCTCCAGGACATCCCATATGGAATGACTCCAGAGCACCCTTGGAGGATGGATATCAGGCAAGCCCGCCTCGCAATCCACTTGTCTACTAGCCACAATACAGTTGAGATCGGATCCCTCTGCGGGAGCAACCTGAGTGGCTGAGTTGAAATGGACTTTCCTGAAGATGGGCCCTAATGTGTGTTTGTGTCCATGAGGGCCTTGAAATGGGGCGGTGGCACTGGGACCCTGAAGTATTCTCCTAAGCTTTTGACATAGCTCCCATGCACAAGTTTCCTTGTGGAGAGGAGATTTGTTCTGATGGGTGCCTCAGGAAACCCATTATGCTGGTATTGGACCAGACTTTTGAAGAGACATGCCTGTAAACCAATGCAATGTATTTGATTATGGCCTAGGGTCCTATCTTGTTCATTCTTCTTCTCTGGGGATATTCATCTATGGAATGAGTGGAGGTAGATGCTCACCTGGTGTCTTACCGCCCTTGTTTGTCCCCGGAGACTAACACTATTGTTTTGGCCTCAGGGACTTTGGAGAGTTCTCCTAATTTGTACGATTTTGGACAATGGAATGGGCAGAATTCCCATGGATTGGGTAGGCACAGTCCTAATGTGGGGCTTCAGAGTCCCCAGCATGAGGGTGTGTGGCCCTGGACTTTGAGGACAGAAGTCTGAAAACACAAACTCAGCTTAGGTTTGGGGATGTAGGTATGGCAGGCCCAATCTACAAATCATGAGAAGAAATCTTCAGGATATGAAGAAAGAGCGAGTCTGAGGCACTTGCTCAGGCTTTTGCATTTGGATTTTATATCAACGATGGCCGTGGAATGGGGGAGGACTCATGGGCCATGGACGAATCTTCCTCTCTGTGGATTTGGCCCGATCCCAATTGTTTTTCGTCAATCTGTGGGATGGGATTTCCCTTTCAGGTTTATTACCTCAGGTGTCTGAACAAAAGAGGAATTCCAAAGCAGAGCCCTGGGGAAGAGTGAAGGGACAACCCGAACTATGGTTAAAAATTGGGGCCTAGGGGCATGGCAGGCACAATAAGCTGTCTCTTCATCCAGCCACTGAGAGGCCTTACTTGAGGCCTGGGCTCAGACTGAGGGTCACAGTGTGTGTTTGTGACCAACGTGGCACGCGAGCATGGGCGGGGCCTCATGGGCCACACTGGTTTCAACTACACTGGACCTTGGACAACATGCCAATCACAAGGTCTCTTGCCATGGGGAAGGTGTTTTGATTTCTCCATCATTTTCAACCCTGGGCAGTGGTTGGAAATAAGGTCTAGGTTCTGAAGCCTGAAAAATCGCAGTTGGGAAGAGATGACAATCTAAGGCGATGGCGCATCTGATATGCTCAGTGTGCGGTCAACTGCCCGGGTGTTGGTCAGGAGGTTCTGGCTCAGGTTGTGTCATACAGTGCACTAGTGCCCAAGTTAGACTATATAATTTGGGTACAATCGAGTGCCCTGTAGGTTTATCCTCATTTGAGGTGCCTGGGCACCTCATTAGGCAAGATATTTTTTCTAGAGGGAAGGCAGAGTGCTGCATTGTGGGTCCGGAATTACCAATCTTGAGGGCTTCTGGGACAGGTAGTGTGAGGACAGAAGTTTGAGAACACGAGCTAGACTTGAGTTTCAGGCCGAGGGCACGGCTGGTACCCCCTGCAGTCGCAACCAAAATCTCAAGCATCTGAAATCACGGCGAGGATCAGACGTTGGCTCAGGTTGGAGTTTCTGTGCATGACTGCGCCTTCATGAAAGGAGCGGAATCTCAAGGCCATGGAGGTTTCCGAAGTTGGGTGTGGTGGGATGCCCCCTTCAATGATTCCTTCTGTGTGACACTTAAGCCCTGTTGGGCAGCTCCAGGACATCCCATATGGAATGACTCCAGAGCTCCGTTGGAGGATGGATGCCAGGCAAGCCCGCCTCACAATCCAATTGTCTACTAGCCACAATACAGTTGAGATCGGATCCCTCTGCGGGAGCAACCGGGGTGGATGAGTTGAAATGGACTTTCCTGAGGATGGGCCGTAATGTGTGTTTGTGTCCATGAGGACCTTGGAATGGGGCGGTGGCCCCGGGTCCCTGAAGTATTCTCCTAAGCTTTTGACATAGCTCCCATGCACAAGTTTCCTTGTGGAGAGGATATTTGTTCTGATGTGTGCCTCAGGAAACCCATTATGCTGGAATTGGAATCCAGAATTTTGAAGAGACATGCCTGTAAAACAAAGCAATGTATTCTATTATGGCCTAGGGTCCTGTCTTGTTCATTCTCCTTCTCTGGGGATATTCATCTATGGAATGATTGGAGGTAGATGCTCACCTGGTGTCAGACCACCCTTGTTTGTCCCTGGAGACCTACACTATTGGGATTGCTTCGGGGACTTTGGAGAGTTCTCCCAATTTGTAAGATTTTGGACAATGGAATGGGCAGAATTCCCATGGATTGGGTAGGCACAGTCCGAATGTGTGGCTCCAGGGGCCCCAGCCTGTAGGCTGTGTGGCCCAGGATTTTGAGGACAGAAGTCTGAAAACACAAACTCACCTTATGTTTGGGGACGTAGGTATGGCAGGCCCAATCTACAAACCATGAGAAGAACTCTTCAGGATATGAAGAAAGAGCGAGTCTGAGGCACTTGCTCAGGCTTTTGTCTCTGGATTTTATATCAACGATGGCCGTGGAATGTGGGGAGGCATCATGGGCCATGGACGAATCTTCCTTTCTGTGGATTGGGGCGGTCCCAATTTTTTTCGTCAATCTGTGGGATGGGAGGTCTCCTTTCAGGTTTATTACCTCAGGTGTCCGAACAAAAGAGGAATTCCAAAGCAGAGCCCTGGGGAAGAGTGAAGGGAAAACCCAAACTATGGTTAAAAATTGCGGCATATGGGCTTGGCAGGCCCAATAAGCTGTCTCTTCATCCAGCCACTGAGAGGCCTTACGTGAGACTGGGCTCAGGCTGAGGGTCAAATGTGTGTTTGTGACAATAGTGGCACGCGAACATGGGTGGGGCCTCATGGGCCAAACTGGTTTCAACTACACTGGACCTTGGACAACATGCCAATCACAAGGTCTCTTGCCATGGGGAAGGTGTTCTGATTTCTGCATCATTTTCAATCGTGAGCAGTGATTGGACATAAGGTATAGATTCTGAAGCCTGAAAAATCGCAGTTGGGAAGAGAAGACGACCTAAGCCGATGGCGCGTCTGATATGCTCAGTGTACGGTCAGCTGCCAGGGTGTTGGTCAGGGGGTTCTGGCTGAGGTTGTGTCAGACAGTGCACTAGTGCCCAAGTTAGACTATATAATTTGGGTACAGTGGAGTTCCCTGTAGGTTTATCCTCATTTGAGGTGCCTGGGCACCTCATTAGGCAAGATATTTTTTCTAGAGGGCAGGCAGAGTGCTGCCTTGTGGGTCCGGAATTGCCAAAATGGAGGACTTCCGGGCCAGGAGTTTGAGGACAGAAGTCTGAGAACACAAGATAGACTTGGGCTTCAGGCCGAGGGCACGGTAGGTACCCCCTGAAGATCGGAAACCATATCTCAAGCATCTGAAGTCACGGCGAGGATCAGACGTTGGCTCAGGTTGTAGTTTCTGTGCATGACTGCCCCTTCATGAAAGGAGCGGAATCTCGAAGCCATGGAGCTTTTCCCACGTTGGGAGTTGTGTGATGCCCCCTTCAAGGATTCCTTCTGCGGGACAATTGAGACCAGTTGGACAGCTCAATGACATCCCATATGAAATGACTCCAGAGCACCGTTCGAGGATGGATGCCATGGAAGCCCGCCTCTCTTCCAATTGTCTCCTAGCAACAATACAGTTGAGATCGGATGGCTCTGCGGGAGCAAACGGGGTAGCTGAGTTGAAATGGACTTTCCTGAGGACGGGGCCTAAAGTGTGTTTGTGTCCATGAGGGCCTTGGAATGGGGTGGTGGCACCGGGACCCTGAAGTATTCTCCTAAGCTTTTGACATAGCTCCCATGCACAAGTTTCCATGTGGAGAGGAGATTTGTTCTGATGGGTGCCTCAGGAAAACCCTTATGCTGGTCTTGGAATCCAGGCTCTTGAGGAGACATGCCTGTAAACCAAAGCAATGGATCCGATTATTGCCTAGGATCCTGTCTGGTTCAATCTTCTTCTCTGGGGATATCCGTCTATGGAATGAGTGGAGGTAGATGCTCACCTGGTGTCAGACCACCCTTGTGTGTCCCTGGAGACCTACACTATTGGGATTGCCTCGGGGACTTTGGAGAGTTCTCCCAATTTGTAAGATTTTGGACAATGGAATATGCAGAATTCCCATAGATTGGGTAGGCACAGTCCGAATGTGTGGCTCCAGGGGCCCCAGCCTGGAGGCTGTGTGGCCCAGGACTTTGAGGACAGAAGTCTGAAAACACAAACTCACCTTATGTTTGGGGACGTAGGTATGGCAGGCCCAATCTACAAACCATGAGAAGAACTCTTCAGGATATGAAAAAAGAGCGAGTCTGAGGCACTTGCTCAGGCTTTTGTTTCTGGATTTTATATCAATGATGGCCGTGGAATGTGGGGAGGCCTCATGGGCCATGGACGAATATCCTCTCTGTGGATTGGGGCGGTCCCAATTATTTTTCGTCAATCTGTGGGATGGGAGGTCTCCTTTCAGGTTTATTACCTCAGGTGTCCGAACAAAAGAAGTATTCTAAAGCAGAGCCCTGGGGAAGAGTGAAGGGACAACCCAAACTATGGTTAAAAATTTGGGGCCTAGGGGCATGGCAGGCCCAATAAGCTGTTTCTTCATCCAGCCACTGAGCGGCCTTACTTGAGGACTGGGCTCAGGCTGAGGGTCAAATGTGTGTTTGTGACAAATGTGGCCCGTGAGCATGGGCGGGGCCTCATGGGCCAAACTGGTTTCAACTACACTGGACCTTGCACAACATGCCAATAACAAGGTCTCTTGCCATGGGGAAGGTGTTCTGATTTCTGCATCATTTTCAATCGTGAGCAGTGATTAGACATAAGGTATAGGTTCTGAAGCCTGAATAATCGTAGTTGGGAAGAGATGACGACCTAAGGCGATGGCGCGTCTGATATGCTCAGTGTGCGGTCAGCCTCCTGGGTGATGGTCAGGAGGTTCTGGCTCAGGTTGTGTCAGACAGTGCATTAGTGCCCAGGTTAGACTATATAATTTGGGTACAGTCGAGTGCCGTGTAGGTTTATCCTCATTTGAGGTGCCTGGGCACCTCATTAGGCAAGATATTTTTTCTAGAGGGCAGGCAGAGTGCTGCATTGTGGGTCCGGAATTGCCAAACTTTTGGGCTTCTGGGCCAGGAGTGTGAGGACAGAAGTCTGAGAACACAAGCTAGACTTGAGTTTCAGGCCGAGGGCACGGCTGGTACCCCCTGCAGTCGCAACCAAAAACTTAAGCATCTGAAGTCATGGCGAGGATCAGACGTTGGCTCAGGTTGGAGTTTCTGTGCATGACTACCCCTTCATGAACGGAGCGGAATCTCAAGGCCATGGAGGTTTTCCGACGTGGGAGTGGTGGGATGCCCCCTTCAATGATTCCTTCTGTGTGACAATTGAGACCTGTTGGGCAGCTCCAGGACATCCCATATGGAATGACTCCAGAGCACCCTTGGAGGATGGATATCAGGCAAGCCCGCCTCGCAATCCACTTGTCTACTAGCCACAATACAGTTGAGATCGGATCCCTCTGCGGGAGCAACCTGGGTGGCTGAGTTGAAATGGACTTTCCTGAAGATGGGCCCTAATGTGTGTTTGTGTCCATGAGGGCCTTGAAATGGGGCGGTGGCACTGGGACCCTGAAGTATTCTCCTAAGCTTTTGACATAGCTCCCATGCACAAGTTTCCTTGTGGAGAGGAGATTTGTTCTGATGGGTGCCTCAGGAAACCCATTATGCTGGTATTGGAATCCAGACTTTTGAAGAGACATGCCTGTAAACCAATGCAATGTATTCGATTATGGCCTAGGGTCCTATCTTGTTCATTCTTCTTCTCTGGGGATATTCATCTATGGAATGAGTGGAGGTAGATGCTCACCTGGTGTCTTACCGCCCTTGTTTGTCCCCGGAGACCTACACTATTGGTTTGGCCTCAGGGACTTTGGAGAGTTCTCCTAATTTGTACGATTTTGGACAATGGAATGGGCAGAATTCCCATGGATTGGGTAGGCACAGTCCTAATGTGTGGCTTCAGAGGCCCCAGCATGAGGGTGTGTGGCCCAGGACTTTGAGGACAGAAGTCTGAAAACACAAACTCAGCTTAGGTTTGGGGATGTAGGTATGGCAGGCCCAATCTACAAATCATGAGAAGAAATCTTCAGGATATGAAGAAAGAGCGATTCTGAGGCACTTGCTCAGGCTTTTGCATTTGGATTTTATATCAACGATGGCCGTGGAATGGGGGAGGACTCATGGGCCATGGATGAATCTTCCTCTCTGTGGATTTGGCCCGATCCCAATTGTTTTTCGTCAATCTGTGGGATGGGATTTCTCCTTTCAGGTTTATTACCTCAGGTGTCTGAACAAAAGAGGAATTCCAAAGCAGAGCCCTGGGGAAGAGTGAAGGGAAAACCCAAACTATGGTTAAAAATTGGGGCCTAGGGGCATGGCAGGCACAATAAGATGTCTCTTCATCCAGCCACTGAGAGGCCTTACTTGAGGCCTGGGCTCAGGCTGAGGGTCACAGTGTGTGTTTGTGACCAACGTGGCACGGGAGCATGGGCGGGGCCTCATGGGCCACACTGGTTTCAACTACACTGGACCTTGGACAACATGCCAATCACAAGGTCTCTTGCCATGGGGAAGGTGTTTTGATTTCTGCATCATTTTCAACCCTGGGCAGTGGTTGGAGATAAGGTCTAGGTTCTGAAGCCTGAAAAATCGCAGTTGGGAAGAGATGACAATCTAAGGCGATGGCGCATCTGATATGCTCAGTGTGCGGTCAACTGCCTGGGTGTTGGTCAGGAGGTTCTGGCTCAGGTTGTGTCATACAGTGCACTAGTGCCCAAGTTAGACTATATAATTTGGGTACAGTCGAGTGCCCTGTAGGTTTATCCTCATTTGAGGTGCCTGGGCACCTCATTAGGCAAGATATTTTTTCTAGAGGGCAGGCAGAGTGCTGCATTGTGGGTCTGGGATTGCCAAACTTGAGGGCTTCTGGGACAGGAGTGTGAGGACAGAAGTTTGAGAACACGAGCTAGACTTGAGTTTCAGGCCGAGGGCACGGCTGGTACCCCCTGCAGTCGCAACCAAAATCTCAAGCATCTGAAATCACGGCGAGGATCAGTCGTTGGCTCAGGTTGGAGTTTCTGTGCATGACTGCGCCTTCATGAAAGGAGCGGAATCTCAAGGCCATGGAGGTTTCTGACGTTGGGAGTGGTGGGATGCCCCCTTCAATGATTCCTTCTGTGTGACAATTGAGACCTGTTGGGCAGCTCCAGGACATCCCATATGGAATGACTCCAGAGCACCCTTGGAGGATGGATATCAGGCAAGCCCGCCTCGCAATCCACTTGTCTACTAGCCACAATACAGTTGAGATCGGATCCCTCTGCGGGAGCAACCTGAGTGGCTGAGTTGAAATGGACTTTCCTGAAGATGGGCCCTAATGTGTGTTTGTGTCCATGAGGGCCTTGAAATGGGGCGGTGGCACTGGGACCCTGAAGTATTCTCCTAAGCTTTTGACATAGCTCCCATGCACAAGTTTCCTTGTGGAGAGGAGATTTGTTCTGATGGGTGCCTCAGGAAACCCATTATGCTGGTATTGGAATCCAGACTTTTGAAGAGACATGCCTGTAAACCAATGCAATGTATTCGATTATGGCCTAGGGTCCTATCTTGTTCATTCTTCTTTCTGGGGATATTCATCTATGGAATGAGTGGAAGTAGATGCTCACCTGGTGTTTTACCGGCCTTGTTTCTCCCCGGAAACCTACACTATTGTTTTGGCCTCAGGGACTTTGGAGAGTTCTCCTATTGTACGATTTTGGACAATGGAATGGGCAGAATTCCCATGGATTGGGTAGGCACAGTCCTAATGTGGGGCTTCAGAGGCCCCAGCATGAGGGTGTGTGGCCCAGGACTTTGAGGACAGAAGTCTGAAAACACAAACTCAGCTTAGGTTTGGGGATGTAGGTATGGCAGGCCCAATCTACAAATCATGAGAAGAAATCTTCAGGATATGAAGAAAGAGCGAGTCTGAGGCACTTGCTCAGGCTTTTGCATTTGGATTTTATATCAACGATGGCCGTGGAATGGTGGAGGACTCATGGGCCATGGACGAATCTTCCTCTGTGGATTTGGCCCGATCCCAATTGTTTTTCGTCAATCTGTGGGATGGGATTTCTCCTTTCAGGTTTATTACCTCAGGTGTCTGAACAAAAGAGGAATTCCAAAGCAGAGCCCTGGGGAAGAGTGAAGGGAAAACCCAAACTATGGTTAAAAATTGGGGCCTAGGGGCATGGCAGGCACAATAAGCTGTCTCTTCATCCAGCCACTGAGAGGCCATACTTGAGGCCTGGGCTCAGACTGAGGGTCACAGTGTGTGTTTGTGACCAACGTGGCACGCGAGCATGGGCGGGGCCTCATGGGCCACACTGGTTTCAACTACACTGGACCTTGGACAACATGCCAATCACAAGGTCTCTTGCCATGGGGAAGGTGTTTTGATTTCTGCATCATTTTCAACCCTGGGCAGTGGTTGGAGATAAGGTCTAGGTTCTGAAGCCTGAAAAATCGCAGTTGGGAAGAGATGACAATCTAAGGCGATGGCGCATCTGATATGCTCAGTGTGCGGTCAACTGCCCGGGTGTTGGTCAGGAGGTTCTGGCTCAGGTTGTGTCATACAGTGCACTAGTGCCCAAGTTAGACTATATAATTTGGGTACAGTCGAGTGCCCTGTAGGTTTATCCTCATTTGAGGTGCCTGGGCACCTCATTAGGCAAGATATTTTTTCTAGAGGGAAGGCAGAGTGCTGCATTGTGGGTCTGGAATTGCCAAACTTGAGGGCTTCTGGGACAGGAGTGTGAGGACAGAAGTTTGAGAACACGAGCTAGACTTGAGTTTCAGGCCGAGGGCACGGCTGGTACCCCCTGCAGTCGCAACCAAAATCTCAAGCATCTGAAATCACGGCGAGGATCAGACGTTGGCTCAGGTTGGAGTTTCTGTGCATGACTGCGCCTTCATGAAAGGAGCGGAATCTCAAGGCCATGGAGGTTTCCGACGTTGGGTGTGGTGGGATGCCCCCTTCAATGATTCCTTCTGTGTGACACTTAGGCCCTGTTGGGCAGCTCCAGGACATCCCATATGGAATGACTCCAGAGCTCCGTTGGAGGATGGATGCCATGGAAGCCCGCCTCACAATCCAATTGTCTACTAGCCACAATACAGTTGAGATCGGATCCCTCTGCGGGAGCAACCGGGGTGGATGAGTTGAAATGGACTTTCCTGAGGATGGGCCGTAATGTGTGTTTGTGTCCATGAGGACCTTGGAATGGGGCGGTGGCCCCGGGTCCCTGAAGTATTCTCCTAAGCTTTTGACAAAGCTCCCATGCACAAGTTTCCTTGTGGAGAGGATATTTGTTCTGATGTGTGCCTCAGGAAACCCATTATGCTGGAATTGGAATCCAGACTTTTGAAGAGACATGCCTGTAAAACAAAGCAATGTATTCGATTATGGCTTAGGGTCCTGTCTTGTTCATTCTCCTTCTCTGGGGATATTCATCTATGGAATGATTGGAGGTAGATGCTCACCTGGTGTCAGACCACCCTTGTTTGTCCCTGGAGACCTACACTATTGGGATTGCCTCGGGGACTTTGGAGAGTTCTCCCAATTTGTAAGATTTTGGACAATGGAATGGGCAGAATTCCCATAGATTGGGTAGGCACAGTCCGAATGTGTGGCTCCAGGGGCCCCAGCCTTGAGGCTGTGTGGCCCAGGACTTTGAGGACAGAAGTCTGAAAACACAAACTCACCTTATGTTTGGGGACGTAGGTATGGCAGGCCCAATCTACAAACCATGAGAAGAACTCTTCAGGATATGAAGAAAGAGCGAGTCTGAGGCACTTGCTCAGGCTTTTGTCTCTGGATTTTATATCAATGATGGCCGTGGAATGTGGGGAGGCCTCATGGGCCATGGACGAATATCCTCTCTGTGGATTGGGGCGGTCCCAATTATTTTTCGTCAATCTGTGGGATGGGAGGTCTCCTTTCAGGTTTATTACCTCAGGTGTCCGAACAAAAGAAGTATTCTAAAGCAGAGCCCTGGGGAAGAGTGAAGGGACAACCCAAACTATGGTTAAAAATTTGGGGCCTAGGGGCATGGCAGGCCCAATAAGCTGTTTCTTCATCCAGCCACTGAGCGGCCTTACTTGAGGACTGGGCTCAGGCTGAGGGTCAAATGTGTGTTTGTGACAAATGTGGCCCGCGAGCATGGGCGGGGCCTCATGGGCCAAACTGGTTTCAACTACACTGGACCTTGCACAACATGCCAATCACAAGGTCTCTTGCCATGGGGAAGGTGTTCTGATTTCTGCATCATTTTCAATCGTGAGCAGTGATTGGACATAAGGTATAGGTTCTGAAGCCTGAATAATCGTAGTTGGGAAGAGATGACGACCTAAGGCGATGGCGCGTCTGATATGCTCAGTGTGCGGTCAGCCTCCTGGGTGATGGTCAGGAGGTTCTGGCTCAGGTTGTGTCAGACAGTGCATTAGTGCCCAGGTTAGACTATATAATTTGGGTACAGTCGAGTGCCCTGTAGGTTTATCCTCATTTGAGGTGCCTGGGCACCTCATTAGGCAAGATATTTTTTCTAGAGGGCAGGCAGAGTGCTGCCTTGTGGGTCCGGAATTGCCAAAATGGAGGACTTCCGGGCCAGGAGTTTGAGGACAGAAGTCTGAGAACACAAGATAGACTTGGGCTTCAGGCCGAGGGCACGGTAGGTACCCCCAGTAGATCGGAAACCATATCTCAAGCATCTGAAGTCACGGCGAGGATCAGACGTTGGCTCAGGTTGTAGTTTCTGTGCATGACTGCCCCTTCATGAAAGGAGCGGAATCTCGAAGCCATGGAGCTTTTCCCACGTTGGGAGTTGTGTGATGCCCCCTTCAAGGATTCCTTCTGCGGGACTATTGAGACCAGTTGGGCAGCTCAAGGACATCCCATATGAAATGACTCCAGAGCACCGTTCGAGGATGGATGCCATGGAAGCCCGCCTCTCATTCCAATTGTCTCCTAGCAACAATACAGTTGAGATCGGATGGCTCTGCGGGAGCAACCGGGGTGGCTGAGTTGAAATGGACTTTCCTGAGGATGGGGCCTAAAGTGTGTTTGTGTCCATGAGGGCCTTGGAATGGGGTGGTGGCACCGGGACCCTGAAGTATTCTCCTAAGCTTTTGACATAGCTCCCATGCACAAGTTTCCTTGTGGAGAGGAGATTTGTACTGATGGGTGCCTCAGGAAAACCCTTATGCTGGTCTGGAATCCAGGCTCTTGAGGAGACATGCCTGTAAACCAAAGCAATGGATCCGATTATTGCCTAGGATCCTGTCTGGTTCAATCTTCTTCTCTGGGGATATCCGTCTATGGAATGAGTGGAGGTAGATGCTCACCTGGTGTCAGACCACCCTTGTTTGTCCCTGGAGACCTACACTATTGGGATTGCCTCGGGGACTTTGGAGAGTTCTCCCAATTTGTAAGATTTTGGACAATGGAATGGGCAGAATTCCCATGGATTGGGTAGGCACAGTCCGAATGTGTGGCTCCAGGGGCCCCAGCCTGGAGGCTGTGTGGCCCAGGACTTTGAGGACAGAAGTCTGAAAACACAAACTCACCTTATGTTTGGGGACGTAGGTATGGCAGGCCCAATCTACAAACCATGAGAAGAACTCTTCAGGATATGAAGAAAGAGCGAGTCTGAGGCACTTGCTCAGGCTTTTGTCTCTGGATTTTATATCAACGATGGCCGTGGAATGTGGGGAGGCATCATGGGCCATGGACGAATCTTCCTTTCCGTGGATTGGGGCGGTCCCAATTTTTTTCGTCAATCTGTGGGATGGGAGGTCTCCTTTCAGGTTTATTACCTCAGGTGTCCGAACAAAAGAGGAATTCCAAAGCAGAGCCCTGGGGAAGAGTGAAGGGAAAACCCAAACTATGGTTAAAAATTGCGGCATAGGGGCTTGGCAGGCCCAATAAGCTGTCTCTTCATCCAGCCACTGAGAGGCCTTACGTGAGACTGGGCTCAGGCTGAGGGTCAAATGTGTGTTTGTGACAATAGTGGCACGCGAACATGGGTGGGGCCTCATGGGCCAAACTGGTTTCAACTACACTGGACCTTGGACAACATGCCAATCACAAGGTCTCTTGCCATGGGGAAGGTGTTCTGATTTCTGCATCATTTTCAATCGTGAGCAGTGATTGGACATAAGGTATAGGTTCTGAAGCCTGAAAAATCGCAGTTGGGAAGAGATGACCATCTAAGGCGATGGCGCGTCTGATATGCTCAGTGTGCGGTCAGCCTCCTGGGTGATGGTCAGGAGGTTCTGGCTCAGGTTGTGTCAGACAGTGCATTAGTGCCCAGGTTAGACTATATAATTTGGGTACAGTCGAGTGCCCTGTAGGTTTATCCTCATTTGAGGTACCTGGGCACCTCATTAGGCAAGATATTTTTTCTAGAGGGCAGGCAGAGTGCTGCCTTGTGGGTCCGGAATTGCCAAAATGGAGGACTTCCGGGCCAGGAGTTTGAGGACAGAAGTCTGAGAACACAAGATAGACTTGGGCTTCAGGCCGAGGGCACGGTAGGTACCCCCAGTAGATCGGAAACCATATCTCAAGCATCTGAAGTCACGGCGAGGATCAGACGTTGGCTCTTGTTGTAGTTTCTGTGCACGACTGCCCCTTCATGAAAGGAGCGGAATCTCGAAGCCATGGAGCTTTTCCCACGTTGGGAGTTGTGTGATGCCCCCTTCAAGGATTCCTTCTGCGGGACTATTGAGACCAGTTGGGCAGCTCAAGGACATCCCATATGAAATGACTCCAGAGCACCGTTCGAGGATGGATGCCATGGAAGCCCGCCTCTCATTCCAATTGTCTCCTAGCAACAATACAGTTGAGATCGGATGGCTCTGCGGGAGCAACCGGGGTGGCTGAGTTGAAATGGACTTTCCTGAGGATGGGGCCTAAAGTGTGTTTGTGTCCATGAGGGCCTTGGAATGGGGTGGTGGCACCGGGACCCTGAAGTATTCTCCTAAGCTTTTGACATAGCTCCCATGCACAAGGTTCCTTGTGGAGAGGAGATTTGTTCTGATGGGTGCCTCAGGAAAACCCTTATGCTGGTCTGGAATCCAGGCTCTTGAGGAGACATGCCTGTAAACCAAAGCAATGGATCCGATTATTGCCTAGGATCCTGTCTGGTTCAATCTTCTTCTCTGGGGATATCTGTCTATGGAATGAGTGGAGGTAGATGCTCACCTGGTGTCAGACCACCCTTGTTTGTCCCTGGAGACCTACACTATTGGGATTGCCTCGGGGACTTTGGAGAGTTCTCCCAATTTGTAAGATTTTGGACAATGGAATGGGCAGAATTCCCATAGATTGGGTAGGCACAGTCCGAATGTGTGGCTCCAGGGGCCCCAGCCTTGAGGCTGTGTGGCCCAGGACTTTGAGGACAGAAGTCTGAAAACACAAACTCACCTTATGTTTGGGGACGTAGGTATGGCAGGCCCAATCTACAAACCATGAGAAGAACTCTTCAGGATATGAAGAAAGAGCGAGTCTGAGGCACTTGCTCAGGCTTTTGTCTCTGGATTTTATATCAATGATGGCCGTGGAATGTGGGGAGGCCTCATGGGCCATGGACGAATATCCTCTCTGTGGATTGGGGCGGTCCCAATTATTTTTCGTCAATCTGTGGGATGGGAGGTCTCCTTTCAGGTTTATTACCTCAGGTGTCCGAACAAAAGAAGTATTCTAAAGCAGAGCCCTGGGGAAGAGTGAAGGGACAACCCAAACTATGGTTAAAAATTTGGGGCCTAGGGGCATGGCAGGCCCAATAAGCTGTTTCTTCATCCAGCCACTGAGCGGCCTTACTTGAGGACTGGGCTCAGGCTGAGGGTCAAATGTGTGTTTGTGACAAATGTGGCCCGCGAGCATGGGCGGGGCCTCATGGGCCAAACTGGTTTCAACTACACTGGACCTTGCACAACATGCCAATCACAAGGTCTCTTGCCATGGGGAAGGTGTTCTGATTTCTGCATCATTTTCAATCGTGAGCAGTGATTGGACATAAGGTATAGGTTCTGAAGCCTGAATAATCGTAGTTGGGAAGAGATGACGACCTAAGGCGATGGCGCGTCTGATATGCTCAGTGTGCGGTCAGCCTCCTGGGTGATGGTCAGGAGGTTCTGGCTCAGGTTGTGTCAGACAGTGCATTAGTGCCCAGGTTAGACTATATAATTTGGGTACAGTCGAGTGCCCTGTAGGTTTATCCTCATTTGAGGTGCCTGGGCACCTCATTAGGCAAGATATTTTTTCTAGAGGGCAGGCAGAGTGCTGCCTTGTGGGTCCGGAATTGCCAAAATGGAGGACTTCCGGGCCAGGAGTTTGAGGACAGAAGTCTGAGAACACAAGATAGACTTGGGCTTCAGGCCGAGGGCACGGTAGGTACCCCCAGTAGATCGGAAACCATATCTCAAGCATCTGAAGTCACGGCGAGGATCAGACGTTGGCTCAGGTTGTAGTTTCTGTGCATGACTGCCCCTTCATGAAAGGAGCGGAATCTCGAAGCCATGGAGCTTTTCCCACGTTGGGAGTTGTGTGATGCCCCCTTCAAGGATTCCTTCTGCGGGACTATTGAGACCAGTTGGGCAGCTCAAGGACATCCCATATGAAATGACTCCAGAGCACCGTTCGAGGATGGATGCCATGGAAGCCCGCCTCTCATTCCAATTGTCTCCTAGCAACAATACAGTTGAGATCGGATGGCTCTGCGGGAGCAACCGGGGTGGCTGAGTTGAAATGGACTTTCCTGAGGATGGGGCCTAAAGTGTGTTTGTGTCCATGAGGGCCTTGGAATGGGGTGGTGGCACCGGGACCCTGAAGTATTCTCCTAAGCTTTTGACATAGCTCCCATGCACAAGTTTCCTTGTGGAGAGGAGATTTGTACTGATGGGTGCCTCAGGAAAACCCTTATGCTGGTCTGGAATCCAGGCTCTTGAGGAGACATGCCTGTAAACCAAAGCAATGGATCCGATTATTGCCTAGGATCCTGTCTGGTTCAATCTTCTTCTCTGGGGATATCCGTCTATGGAATGAGTGGAGGTAGATGCTCACCTGGTGTCAGACCACCCTTGTTTGTCCCTGGAGACCTACACTATTGGGATTGCCTCGGGGACTTTGGAGAGTTCTCCCAATTTGTAAGATTTTGGACAATGGAATGGGCAGAATTCCCATAGATTGGGTAGGCACAGTTCGAATGTGTGGCTCCAGGGGCCCGAGCCTTGAGGCTGTGTGGCCCAGGACTTTGAGGACAGAAGTCTGAAAACACAAACTCACCTTATGTTTGGGGACGTAGGTATGGCAGGCCCAATCTACAAACCATGAGAAGAACTCTTCAGGATATGAAGAAAGAGCGAGTCTGAGGCACTTGCTCAGGCTTTTGTCTCTGGATTTTATATCAATGATGGCCGTGGAATGTGGGGAGGCCTCATGGGCCATGGACGAATATCCTCTCTGTGGATTGGGGCGGTCCCAATTATTTTTCGTCAATCTGTGGGATGGGAGGTCTCCTTTCAGGTTTATTACCTCAGGTGTCCGAACAAAAGAAGTATTCTAAAGCAGAGCCCTGGGGAAGAGTGAAGGGACAACCCAAACTATGGTTAAAAATTTGGGGCCTAGGGGCATGGCAGGCCCAATAAGCTGTTTCTTCATCCAGCCACTGAGCGGCCTTACTTGAGGACTGGGCTCAGGCTGAGGGTCAAATGTGTGTTTGTGACAAATGTGGCCCGCGAGCATGGGCGGGGCCTCATGGGCCAAACTGGTTTCAACTACACTGGACCTTGCACAACATGCCAATCACAAGGTCTCTTGCCATGGGGAAGGTGTTCTGATTTCTGCATCATTTTCAATCGTGAGCAGTGATTGGACATAAGGTATAGGTTCTGAAGCCTGAATAATCGTAGTTGGGAAGAGATGACGACCTAAGGCGATGGCGCGTCTGATATGCTCAGTGTGCGGTCAGCCTCCTGGTTGATGGTCAGGAGGTTCTGGCTCAGGTTGTGTCAGACAGTGCATTAGTGCCCAGGTTAGACTATATAATTTGGGTACAGTCGAGTGCCCTGTAGGTTTATCCTCATTTGAGGTGCCTGGGCACCTCATTAGGCAAGATATTTTTTCTAGAGGGCAGGCAGAGTGCTGCCTTGTGGGTCCGGAATAGCCAAAATGGAGGACTTCCGGGCCAGGAGTTTGAGGACAGAAGTCTGAGAACACAAGATAGACTTGGGCTTCAGGCCGAGGGCACGGTAGGTACCCCCAGTAGATCGGAAACCATATCTCAAGCATCTGAAGTCACGGCGAGGATCAGACGTTGGCTCAGGTTGTAGTTTCTGTGCATGACTGCCCCTTCATGAAAGGAGCGGAATCTCGAAGCCATGGAGCTTTTCCCACGTTGGGAGTTGTGTGATGCCCCCTTCAAGGATTCCTTCTGCGGGACTATTGAGACCAGTTGGGCAGCTCAAGGACATCCCATATGAAATGACTCCAGAGCACCGTTCGAGGATGGATGCCATGGAAGCCCGCCTCTCATTCCAATTGTCTCCTAGCAACAATACAGTTGAGATCGGATGGCTCTGCGGGAGCAACCGGGGTGGCTGAGTTGAAATGGACTTTCCTGAGGATGGGGCCTAAAGTGTGTTTGTGTCCATGACGGCCTTGGAATGGGGTGGTGGCACCGGGACCCTGAAGTATTCTCCTAAGCTTTTGACATAGCTCCCATGCACAAGGTTCCTTGTGGAGAGGAGATTTGTTCTGATGGGTGCCTCAGGAAAACCCTTATGCTGGTCTGGAATCCAGGCTCTTGAGGAGACATGCCTGTAAACCAAAGCAATGGATCCGATTATTGCCTAGGATCCTGTCTGGTTCAATCTTCTTCTCTGGGGATATCCGTCTATGGAATGAGTGGAGGTAGATTCTCACCTGGTGTCAGACCACCCTTGTTTGTCCCTGGAGACCTACACTATTGGGATTGCCTCGGGGACTTTGGAGAGTTCTCCCAATTTGTAAGATTTTGGACAATGGAATGGGCAGAATTCCCATAGATTGGGTAGGCACAGTTCGAATGTGTGGCTCCAGGGGCCCCAGCCTTGAGGCTGTGTGGCCCAGGACTTTGAGGACAGAAGTCTGAAAACACAAACTCACCTTATGTTTGGGGACGTAGGTATGGCAGGCCCAATCTACAAACCATGAGAAGAACTCTTCAGGATATGAAGAAAGAGCGAGTCTGAGGCACTTGCTCAGGCTTTTGTCTCTGGATTTTATATCAATGATGGCCGTGGAATGTGGGGAGGCCTCATGGGCCATGGACGAATATCCTCTCTGTGGATTGGGGCGGTCCCAATTATTTTTCGTCAATCTGTGGGATGGGAGGTCTCCTTTCAGGTTTATTACCTCAGGTGTCCGAACAAAAGAAGTATTCTAAAGCAGAGCCCTGGGGAAGAGTGAAGGGACAACCCAAACTATGGTTAAAAATTTGGGGCCTAGGGGCATGGCAGGCCCAATAAGCTGTTTCTTCATCCAGCCACTGAGCGGCCTTACTTGAGGACTGGGCTCAGGCTGAGGGTCAAATGTGTGTTTGTGACAAATGTGGCCCGCGAGCATGGGCGGGGCCTCATGGGCCAAACTGGTTTCAACTACACTGGACCTTGCACAACATGCCAATCACAAGGACTCTTGCCATGGGGAAGGTGTTCTGATTTCTGCATCATTTTCAATCGTGAGCAGTGATTGGACATAAGGTATAGGTTCTGAAGCCTGAATAATCGTAGTTGGGAAGAGATGATGACCTAAGGCGATGGCGCGTCTGATATGCTCAGTGTGCGGTCAGCCTCCTGGGTGATGGTCAGGAGGTTCTGGCTCAGGTTGTGTCAGACAGTGCATTAGTGCCCAGGTTAGACTATATAATTTGGGTACAGTCGAGTGCCCTGTAGGTTTATCCTCATTTGAGGTGCCTGGGCACCTCATTAGGCAAGATATTTTTTCTAGAGGGCAGGCAGAGTGCTGCCTTGTGGGTCCGGAATTGCCAAAATGGAGGACTTCCGGGCCAGGAGTTTGAGGACAGAAGTCTGAGAACACAAGATAGACTTGGGCTTCAGGCCGAGGGCACGGTAGGTACCCCCAGTAGATCGGAAACCATATCTCAAGCATCTGAAGTCACGGCGAGGATCAGACGTTGGCTCAGGTTGTAGTTTCTGTGCATGACTGCCCCTTCATGAAAGGAGCGGAATCTCGAAGCCATGGAGCTTTTCCCACGTTGGGAGTTGTGTGATGCCCCCTTCAAGGATTCCTTCTGCGGGACTATTGAGACCAGTTGGGCAGCTCAAGGACATCCCATATGAAATGACTCCAGAGCACCGTTCGAGGATGGATGCCATGGAAGCCCGCCTCTCATTCCAATTGTCTCCTAGCAACAATACAGTTGAGATCGGATGGCTCTGCGGTAGCAACCGGGGTGGCTGAGTTGAAATGGACTTTCCTGAGGATGGGGCCTAAAGTGTGTTTGTGTCCATGAGGGCCTTGGAATGGGGTGGTGGCACCGGGACCCTGAAGTATTCTCCTAAGCTTTTGACATAGCTCCCATGCACAAGGTTCCTTGTGGAGAGGAGATTTGTTCTGATGGGTGCCTCAGGAAAACCCTTATTCTGGTCTGGAATCCAGGCTCTTGAGGAGACATGCCTGTAAACCAAAGCAATGGATCCGATTATTGCCTAGGATCCTGTCTGGTTCAATCTTCTTCTCTGGGGATATCCGTCTATGGAATGAGTGGAGGTAGATGCTCACCTGGTGTCAGACCACCCTTGTTTGTCCCTGGAGACCTACACTATTGGGATTGCCTCGGGGACTTTGGAGAGTTCTCCCAATTTGTAAGATTTTGGACAATGGAATGGGCAGAATTCCCATAGATTGGGTAGGCACAGTCCGAATGTGTGGCTCCAGGGGCCCCAGCCTTGAGGCTGTGTGGCCCAGGACTTTGAGGACAGAAGTCTGAAAACACAAACTCACCTTATGTTTGGGGACGTAGGTATGGCAGGCCCAATCTACAAACCATGAGAAGAACTCTTCAGGATATGAAGAAAGAGCGAGTCTGAGGCACTTGCTCAGGCTTTTGTCTCTGGATTTTATATCAATGATGGCCGTGGAATGTGGGGAGGCCTCATGGGCCATGGACGAATATCCTCTCTGTGGATTGGGGCGGTCCCAATTATTTTTCGTCAATCTGTGGGATGGGAGGTCTCCTTTCAGGTTTATTACCTCAGGTGTCCGAACAAAAGAAGTATTCTAAAGCAGAGCCCTGGGGAAGAGTGAAGGGACAACCCAAACTATGGTTAAAAATTTGGGGCCTAGGGGCATGGCAGGCCCAATAAGCTGTGTCTTCATCCAGCCACTGAGCGGCCTTACTTGAGGACTGGGCTCAGGCTGAGGGTCAAATGTGTGTTTGTGACAAATGTGGCCCGCGAGCATGGGCGGGGCCTCATGGGCCAAACTGGTTTCAACTACACTGGACCTTGCACAACATGCCAATCACAAGGTCTCTTGCCATGGGGAAGGTGTTCTGATTTCTGCATCATTTTCAATCGTGAGCAGTGATTGGACATAAGGTATAGGTTCTGAAGCCTGAATAATCGTAGTTGGGAAGAGATGACGACCTAAGGCGATGGCGCGTCTGATATGCTCAGTGTGCGGTCAGCCTCCTGGGTGATGGTCAGGAGGTTCTGGCTCAGGTTGTGTCAGACAGTGCATTAGTGCCCAGGTTAGACTATATAATTTGGGTACAGTCGAGTGCCCTGTAGGTTTATCCTCATTTGAGGTGCCTGGGCACCTCATTAGGCAAGATATTTTTTCTAGAGGGCAGGCAGAGTGCTGCCTTGTGGGTCCGGAATTGCCAAACTTTTGGGCTTCTGGGCCAGGAGTGTGAGGACAGTAGTCTGAGAACACAGGCTAGACTTGAGTTTCAGGCCGAGGGCACGGCTGGTACCCCCTGCAGTCGCAACCAAAATCTCAAGCATCTGAAGTTACGGCGAGGATCAGACGTTGGCTCAGGTTGGAGTTTCTGTGCATGACTACCCCTTCATGAACGGAGCGGAATCTCAAGGCCATGGAGGTTTTCCGACGTGGGAGTGGTGGGATGCCCCCTTCAATGATTCCTTCTGTGTGACAATTGAGACCTGTTGGGCAGCTCCAGGACATCCCATATGGAATGACTCCACAGCACCCTTGGAGGATGGATGTCAGGGAAGCCCGCCTCACAATCCAATTGTCTACTAGCCACAATACAGTTGAGATCGGATCCCTCTGCGGGAGCAACCTGGGTGGCTGAGTTGAAATGGACTTTCCTGAAGGTGGGCCCTAATGTGTGTTTGTGTCCATGAGGGCCTTGAAATGGGGCGGTGGCACTGGGACCCTGAAGTATTCTCCTAAGCTTTTGACATAGCTCCCATGCACAAGTTTCCTTGTGGAGAGGAGATTTGTTCTGATGGGTGCCTCAGGAAACCCATTATGCTGGTATTGGAATCCAGACTTTTGAAGAGACATGCCTGTAAACCAAAGCAATGTATTCAATTATGGCCTAGGGTCCTGTCTTGTTCATTCTTCTTCTCTGGGGATATTCATCTATGGAATGAGTGGAGGTAGATGCTCACCTGGTGTCTTACCTCCCTCGTTTGTCCCCGGAGACCTACACTATTGGGATGACCTCGGGGAATTTGGAGAGTTCTCCTAATTTGTACGATTTTGGACGATGGAATGGGCAGAATTCCCATGGATTGGGTAGGCACAGTCCTAATGTGTGACTTCAGGGGCCCCTACCTGAGGGTGTGTGGCTTAGGACTTTGAGGACAGAAGTCTGAAAACACAAATTCAGCTTAGGTTTGGGGATGTAGGTATGGCAGGCCCAATCTACAAATCATGAGAAGAAATCTTCAGGATATGAAGAAAGAGCGAGTCTGAGGCACTTGCTCAGGCTTTTGCATTTGGATTTTATATCAACGATGGCCGTGGAATGTGGGGTGGACTCATGGGTCATGGACAAATCTTCCTATCTGTGGATTTGACCCGATCCCAATTGTTTTTCGTCAATCTGCGGGATGGGAAGTCTCCTTTCAGGTTTATTACCTCAGGTGTCTGAACAAAAGCGGAATTCCAAAGCAGAGCCCTGGGGAAGAGTGAAGGGAAAACCCAAACTATGGTTAAAAATTGGGGCCTAGGGGCATGGCAGGCACAATAAGCTGTCTCTACATCCAGCCACTGAGAGGCCTTACTTGAAGGCTGGGCTCAGGCTGAGGGTCACAGTGTGTGTTTGTGACCAACGTGGCCCGCGAGCATGGGCGGGGCCTCATGGGCCACACTGGTTTCAACTACACTGGACCTTGGACAACATGCCAATCACAAGGTCTCTTGCCATGGGGAAGGTGTTCTGATTTCTGCATCATTTTCAATCGTGAGCAGTGATTGGACATAAGGTATAGGTTCTGAAGCCTGAAAAACCGCAGTTGGGAAGAGATGACGACCTAAGGCGATGGCGCGTCTTATATGCTCAGTGTGCGGTCAGCTACCTGGGTGTTGGCCAGGAGGTTCTGACTCAAGTTGTGTCAGACAGTGTATTAGTGCCCAGGTTAGACTATATAATTTGGGTACAGTCGAGTGCCGTGTAGGTTTATCCTCATTTGAGGTGCCTGGGTACCTCATTAGGCAAGATATTTTTTCTAAAGGGCAGGCAGAGTGCTGCATTGTGGGTCCGGAATTGCCAAACTTTTGGGCTTCTGGGCCAGGAATGTGAGGACAGAAGTCTGAGAACACAAGCTAGACTTGAGTTTCAGGCCGAGGGCACGGCTGGTACTCCCTGAAGTCGCATCCAAAATCTCAAGCATCTGAAGTTCGGCGAGGATCAGACGTTGGCTCAGGTTGGAGTTTCTGTGCATGAATGCCCCTTCTAGAAAGGAGCGGAATCTCAAGGCCATGGAGGTTTTCCGACGTGGGAGTGGTGGGATGCCCCCTTCAATGTTTCCTTCTGTGTGACAATTGAGACCTGTTGGGCAGCTCCAGGGCATCCCATATGGAATGACTCCAGAGCACCGTTGGAGGATGGATGCCAGGCAGCCCGATTCGCAATCCAATTGTCTACTAGCCACAATACTGTTGAGATCGGATCCCTCTGCGGGAGCAACCGTGGTGGCTGAGTTGAAATGGACTTTCCTGAGGATGGGCCCTAATGTGTGTTTGTGTCCATGAGGGCTTTGAAATGGGGCGGTGGCACTGGGACACTGAAGTATTCTCCTAAGCTTTTGACATAGCTCCCATGCACAAGTTTCCTTGTGGAGAGGAGATTTGTTCTGATGGGTGCCTCAGGAAACCCATTATGCTGGTATTGGAATCCAGACTTTTAAAGAGACATGCCTGTAAACCAAAGCAATGTATTCGATTATGGCCTAGGGTCCTGTCTTGTTCATTCTTCTTCTCTGGGGATATTCATCTATGGAATGAGTTGAGGTAGATGCTCACCTGGTGTCAGACCGTCCTTGTTTGTCCCCGGAGACCTACACTATTGGGATTGCCTCGGGGACTTTGGAGAGTTCTCATAATTTGTACGATTTTGGACAATGGAATGGGCAGAATTCCCATGGATTGGGTAGGCACAGTCCTAATGTGTTGCTTCAGGGGCCCCAACCTGAGGGTGTGTTGCCCAGGACTTTTAGATCAGAAGTCTGAAAACACAAACTCAGCTTTGGTTTGGGGATGTAGGTATGGCAGGCCCAATCTACAAATCATGGGAAGAAATCTTCAGGATATGAAGAAAGAGCGATTCTGAGGCACTTGCTCAGGCTTTTGCATTTGGATTTTATATCAACGATGGCCGTGGAATGTGGGGAGGACTCATGGGCCATGGACGAATCTTCCTATCTGTTGATTTGGCCATATCCCAATTGTTATTCCTCAATCTGTGGGATGGGAGGTCTCCTTTCAGGTTTATTATCTCAGGTGTCTGAACAAAAGAGGAATTCCAAAGCAGAGCCCTGGGGAAGAGTCAAGGGAAAACCCAAACTATGGTTAAAAATTGGGGCCTAGGGGTATGGCAGGCACTATAAGCTGTCTCTTCATCCAGCGACTGAGAGGCTTTACTTGAGGGCTGGGCTCAGGCTGAGGGTCACAGTGTGTGTTGTGACCAACGTGGCACGCGAGCATGGGCGGGGCCTCATGGGCCACACTGGTTTCAACTAAACTGGACCTTGGACAACATGCCAAACACAAGGTCTCTTGCCATGGGGAAGGTCTTCTGATTTCTGCATCATTTTCATCCCTGGGCAGTGGTTGGAGATAAGGTCTAGGTTCCCAAGCTTGAAAAATCGCAGTAGGGAATAGATGACGATCTAAGGCGATGGCGCGTCTGATATGCTCAATGTGCGGTCAACTGCCTGGGTGTTGGTCAGGAGGTTCTGGCTCAGGTTGTGTCAGACAGTGCACTAGTGGCCACGTTAGACTATATAATTTTGGTACAGTCGAGTGCCCTGTAGGTTTATCCTCATTTGAGGTGCCTGGGCACCTCATTAGGCAAGATATTTTTTCTAGAGGGCAGGCAAAGTGCTGCATTGTGGGTCCGGAATTGCCAAAATGGAGGATTTCTGGGCCAGGAGTTTGAGGACAGAAGTCTGAGAACACAAGATAGACTTGGGCTTCAGGCCCAGGGCAGGGTAGTTACCCCCTGCAGATCGGAAACAATATCTAAGCATCTGAAGTCACTGCGAGGATCAGACGTTGGCTCAGGTTGTAGTTTCTGTGCATGACTGCCCCTTCAAGAAAGGAGCGGAATCTCAAGGCCATGGAGATTTTCCCACGTTGGGAGTTTTGTGATGCCCCCTTCAAGGATTCCTTCTGCGGGACAATTGAGACCTGTTGGGCAGCTCCAGGACATCCCATATGGAATGACTCCAGAGCACCGTTCGAGGATGGATGCCAGGGAAGCCCACCTCTCATTCCAATTGTCTCCTAGCTACAATACAGTTGTGATCGGATGGCTCTGCGGAAGCAACCGGGGTGGCTGAGTTGAAATGGAAATTCCTGAGGATGGGGCCTAAAGTGTGTTTTGTCCATGAGGGCCTTGGAATGGGGCGGTGGCACCGTAACCCTGAAGTATACACCTACGCTTTTGACATAGCTCCCATGCACAAGTTTCCTTGTGGAAAGGAGATTTGTTCTGATGGGTGCCTCAGGAAAACCCTTATGCTGGTCTTGGAATCCAGGCTCTTGAGGAGACATGCCTGTAAACCAAAGCAATGGATCCGATTATTACTTAGGATCCTGTCTGGTTCAATCTTCTTCTCTGGGGATATCCGTCTATGGAATGAGTGGAGATAGATGCTCACCTGGTGTCAGACGACCCTTGTTTGTCCCTGTAGACGTACACTATTGAGATGGCCTCGGGGACCTTGGAGAGTTCTCCCAATTTGTAAGATTTTGGACAATGGAATGGGCAGAATTCCCATGGATTGGGTAGGCACAGTCCGAATGTGTGGCTCCAGGGGCCCCAGCCTGGAGGGTGTGTGGCCCAGGACTTTGAGGACAGAAGTCTGAAAACACAAACTCACCTTATGTTTGGGGACGTAGGTATGGCAGGCCCAATCTACAAACCATGAGAAGAACTCTTCAGGATATGAAGAAAGAGCGAGTCTGAGGCACTTGCTCAGGCTTTTGTCTCTGGATTTTATATCAACGATGGCCGTGGAATGTGGGGAGGCATCATGGGCCATGGACGAATCTTCCTTTCTGTGGATTGGGGCGGTCCCAATTATTTTTCGTCAATCTGTGGGATGGGAGGTCTCCTTTCAGGTTTATTACCTCAGGTGTCCGAACAAAAGAAGTATTCTAAAGCAGAGCCCTGGGGAAGAGTGAAGGGACAACCCAAACTATGGTTAAAAATTTGGGGCCTAGGGGCATGGCAGGCCCAATAAGCTGTTTCTTCATCCAGCCACTGAGCGGCCTTACTTGAGGACTGGGCTCAGGCTGAGGGTCAAATGTGTGTTTGTGACAAATGTGGCCCGCGAGCATGGGCGGGGCCTCATGGGCCAAACTGGTTTCAACTACACTGGACCTTGCACAACATGCCAATAACAAAGTCTCTTGCCATGGGGAAGGTGTTCTTATTTCTGCATCATTTTCAATCGTGAGCAGTGATTGGACATAAGGTATAGGTTCTGAAGCCTGAATAATCGTAGTTGGGAAGAGATGACGACCTAAGGCGATGGCGCGTCTGATATGCTCAGTGTGCGGTCAGCCTCCTGGGTGATGGTCAGGAGGTTCTGGCTCAGGTTGTGTCAGACAGTGCATTAGTGCCCAGGTTAGACTATATAATTTGGGTACAGTCGAGTGCCGTGTAGGTTTATCCTCATTTGAGGTGCCTGGGCACCTCATTAGGCAAGATATTTTTTCTAGAGGGCAGGCAGAGTGCTGCATTGTGGGTCCAGAATTGCCAAACTTTTGGGCTTCTGGGCCAGGAGTGTGAGGACAGAAGTCTGAGAACAGAAGCTAGACTTGAGTTTCAGGCCGAGAGCACGGCTGGAACCCCTGCAGTCGCAACCAAAACCTTAAGCATCTGAAGTCATGGCGAGGATCAGACGTTGGCTCAGGTTGGAGTTTCTGTGCATGACTACCCCTTCATGAACGGAGCGGAATCTCAAGGCCATGGAGGTTTTCCGACATGGGAGTGGTGGGATGCCCCCTTCAATGATTCCTTCTGTGTGACAATTGAGACCTGTTGGGCAGCTCCAGGACATCCCATATGGAATGACCAGAGCACCCTTGGAGAATGGATGCCAAGGAAGCCCGCCTCGCAATCCAATTGTCTACTAGCCACAATACAGTTGAGATCGGATCCCTCTGCGGGAGCAACCGGGGTGGCTGAGTTGAAATGGACTTTCCTGAGGATGGGCCCTAATGTGTGTTTGTGTCCATGAGGACCTTGAAATGGGGCGGTGGCACTGGGACCCTGAAGTATTCTCCTAAGCTTTTGACATAGCTCCCATGCACAAGTTTGCTTGTGGAGAGGAGATTTGTTCTGATGGGTCCCTCAGGAAACCCATTATGCTGGTATTGGAATCCAGACTTTTGAAGAGACATGTTTGTAAACCAAAGCAATGTATTCGATTATGGCCTAGGGTCCTGTCTTGTTCATTCTTCTTCTCTGGGGATATTCATCTATGGAATGAGTGGAGGTAGATGCTCACCTGGTGTCTTACCTCCCTCGTTTGTCCCCGGAGACCTACACTATTGGGATGGACTCGGGGCTTTGGAGAGTTCTCCTAATTTGTACGATTTTGGACAATGGAATGGGCAGAATTCCCATGGATTGGGTAGGCACAGTCCTAATGTGTTGCTTCAGGGGCCCCAGCCTGAGGGTGTGTGGCCCAGGACTTTGAGGACAGTAGTCTGAAAGCACAAACTCAGCTTAGGTTTGGGGATGTAGGTATATCAGGCCCAATCTACAAATCATGAGAAGAAATCTTCAAGATATGAAGAAAGAGCGATTCTTAGGAACTTGCTCAGGCTTTGGCATTTGGATTTTATATCAACGATGGCCGTGGAATGTGGGGAGAACTTATGGGCCATGGACGAATCTTCCTCTCTGTGGATTTGGCCCTATCCCAATTGTTTTTCGTCAATCTGAGGGATGGGAGGTCTCCTTTCAGGTTTTTTACCTCAGGTGCCTGAACAAAAGAGGAATTCCAAAGCTGAGCCCTGGGGAAGAGTGAAGGGAAAACCCAAACTATGGTTAAAAATTGGGGCCTAGGGGCAATGCAGGCACAATAAGCTGTCTCTTCATCCAGCCACTGAGAGGCCTTACTTGAGGGCTGGGCTCAGGGTGAGGGTCACAGTGTGTGTTTGTGACCAACGTGGCACGCGAGCATGGGCGGGGCCTCATGGGCCACACTGGTTTCAACTATACTGGACCTTGGACAACATGCCAATCACAAGGTCTCTTGCCATGGGGAAGGTGTTTTGATTTCTTCATCATTTTCATCCCTGGGCAGTGGTTGGAGATAAGGTCTCGGTTCTGAAGCCTGAAAAATCGCAGTTGGTGAGAGATTACGATCTAAGTCCATGATTGGTTTTATGTGCTCAGGGTGCGGTCAGCTTTCTGGGTCTTGGTCAGGAGGTCCGGGCTCAGATTGTGTTCGACAGTGCATTAGTGCCCAGGTTAGACTATATAATTTGGGTAACGTCGAGTGCTGTGTAGGTTTATCCTCATTTAAGTTGCCTGGGCAGCTCATGAGGCAATAATTTTTTTTCTAGAAGGCAGGCAGAGTGCTGCATTGTGGGTCTGGAAGAGTCAAACTTGAGGGCTAAGGGGCCAAGAGTGTGAGGACGGAATCTGAGAAGACGAGCTAGACTTGGGATTCAGGCCGAGGGCACGGCAGGTACTCCCTGCAGATCTGAACCAATATCTCATGCATCTGAAGTCAGGGCGAGGATCAGACGTTGGCTCAGGTTGGAGTTTCTGTGCGTGATGGCCGCTAAGTGAAGGGAGCGGAATCTCGGGGCCATTGAGGTTTTCCCACGTTGGGAGTTGTGGGATGCCCCCTTCAAGGATTCCTTCTGCAGGACAATTGAGACCTGTTGGACAGCTCCAGGACATCCCATATGGAATGACTCCAGAGCACCGTTCGCGGATGGATGCCTGGGAAGCCCGCCTCGCATTCCAATTGTCTCCTAGCAACAAGACAGTTTAGATCTGATGGCTCTGCAGGAGCAACCGGGGTGGCTGAGTTGAAATGGACTTTCCTGAGGATGGGTCCTAATGTGTTTTTGTGTCCATGAGTGCCTTGGAATAGGGCAGTGGCACCGGGACCCTGAAGTACTCTCCTAAGCTTTGGACATGGCTCCCATGCACAGGTTTCCTTGTGGAGACGAGATGAGTTCTGATGGGTGCCTCAGGAAAACCCCTATGCTCGTATTGGAATCAGGCTTTTGAGGACACATGCCTGTAACCCAAAGCAATGGATCCTATTATGGCCTAGGGTCCTGTCTGGTTCAATCTTCTTCTCAGGGGACATCCATCTATGGTATGAGTGGAGGTCGATTATCAGCTGGTGTCAGACAGCCCTTGTTTGTTCCGGGCGACCTACACTATTGGGATGGACTCAGGGACTTTGGAGGTTTCTCCTAATATGTACGATTTTGGACCATGGAATGGGTAGAATTCCCATGGTTGGTAGGCACAGTCCTAATGTGTGTCTCCAGGGGCCCAGCCTAGAGGGTGTGTGGCCCAAGACTTGGAGGACAGAAGTCTGAAAACACAAACTCAGCTTAGGTTTGGGGACGTAGGTATGGCAGGCCCGATCTACAAACCATGAGAAGAACTCTTCAGGATATGAAGAAAGTGCGAGTCTGAGGCGCTTGCTCAGGCTTTTGTCTCTGGATTTTGTATCAGCGATGGCCGTGGAATGTCCGGGAGGCCTCATGGGCCATGGACGAATCTTCCTCTCTGAGGATTTGGCCCGATTCCCAATTGCTTTTCGTCAATCTGTGGGATGGGAGGACTCATTTCAGTTTTGTTACCACAGGTGTCCCACCGAAAGAGGAATTCCAAAGCAAAGCCGTGGGAGACTGAAGGGACAACCCGAACTATGGTTAAAAATTGGGGCCTAGGGGCATGGCAAGCCCATATGCTATCTCTTCATCCAGCCACTGAGTGGCCTTACTTGAGGACTGGGTTCAGCCTGAGGGTCACAATGTGCGTTTGTGACCAATGTGGCCAGCGAGCATGGGCAAGGCCTCATGGGCCACACTGGTTTCAACTACACTGAACGTTGGACAACAGGCCAACCACAAGGTTTCTTGCCATGGGGAAGGAGTTCTGATTTCTGCATCACCTTCAACCCTGGGCAGTGATTGTAGATAAGGTCTAGGTTCTGAAACCTGAAAACCGAGGTAGGGAAAAGATGACGACATAAGGCCACGGCGGCTCGATGTGCTCAGTGTGCGGCCAGCTGTCTGGGAGGGGCCAGGGGGTCCAGGCTCAGGCTGTGTCAGAAAGGGCATTAGTGCCCTGGTCAGCCTATGTATTTGGGGTACAGCCAAGTTCGGTGCAGGTTGATCCTTATTTGGGGTTACTGGGTAGCCCCAGAGGACAATGTTTTTCTTCTGGAGGGCGGGCAGGGTGCTGCATTGTATTTCTGGATTGCCAAACTGGAGGGCTTGTGGGCCAGTAGTCTGACGACCAAAGTCTGAGAACACAAGCTAGGCTTAGGTTTCTGGGTGAGGCCATGGCAGGCACAATCTACAGACCTGAATCGAGATCTCGTGCATCTGAAGGCAGGGCGAGGATCAGACGATCGCTCAGGTTGGAGTTTCTGTCCCTGATGGCCCCTTCATGAATGGGGGGGGGCATCACGAGGCCATGGGGATTTTCCCACGATGGGAGTTGTGAGAAGCTCCAAACTGCAGAGAGTCTTCTGCAGGACAATTGAGACCTGTTGCTTGGGTCCAGGCCAATGATTCTGAGCAGGGTTCTAAGGATGGATGGCTGGGTAGCCCACCTCGCATTCCAATTGTCTCCTAGCAACAAGACAGTTTAGATCTCCTGGTTCTGTGGGGAGCAACCGAGGACGCTGAGTTGAAATGGACACCCCTGGGGAAGGGCGCTAATGTGCTTTTGTGTCTATGGAGACCTTGGAATGAAGCGGTGGCACTGGGGACCTAAAGGGTTCTCCTAAACAGAGGCTTTGACACAGCTCCAACGTGCAAGTTTCCCATGTGTAGATGAGATGTTTTCTGATGGGTGAGTCAAGAAACAGCTATATGCTGTTTTGATATCCAGGCCTCTGAGCAGAGATGCCTGGAAACCAAAGCAATGGATCTGATTAGTGCCTAGGGGCCTGTTCTTTTCTTTTTCCCTCTGGAGACATCTGTCTATGGGTCTGAGTGCAGGTAGGTGCTCATTTGGGCTCAGATTGCCCCTGTTTTTCCTGGGAAGCCACCACTATTGAGATGGATCAGGGACTTTGGAGGTTTATCCTATTAGAAGGGTTTTGGCCATTGGAATGGGCACACACAATTCCCTTGGAGAGGGCAAGTACAGTCCTCAGGTTTGGCTCCAGGGGCCTGAGCCTGTAGGTTGTGTAAGCCAGTGCTGTTTGGACAGTTGTCTGAAAACACAAACTCGGCTTATGTTTCGGGTCATAGTTATGGCAGGACTGACCTACAGACCATGAGGAGAACTCTTCGGGATTTAAAAAAAGGGCGAGTGTGAGGCTCCTGCTCAAGTTTTTGTCTCTGGATTTCGTGTCACTCATGGTCGTGGAATTTCTGGGTGACTTCATGGGAAATGGACGAGTCTTACTCTCTGGTGGTTTGGACCCGTCCAAAGAGTTTGGGGTCAATCTGTGGGTGGAAGAAGTCCGTTTTTTTTGTTGTTGTTCTTGTTGTTGTTGTTTTCTTTTTTAACCTCAGGTGTCCCACCAAATGAGGGATTCCGGAGTAGAGCCCTGGGGTGGGGCGACTGGACAATCAGAAATCTGGTTAAAAATTGGGGCATAGGGACATGTCAAGCCCATTATGACATCTAAATGTCCAGCCACTGAGAGTACTTACTAGAGGACCGGACTCATGCTGAGGGTCACAATGCATATGTATGCCCTCTTCGCAGGCAAGAATGGGCGGGGCCTCAGGGTGAATGCTGGTTTCTCCTACACTAAACGTTGGACAACGTGCCAACCACAAGGGTTCTTGCCATGGGTAAGGAAGAGTTCTGATTTCTGCATCACACTCACCCCTGGGCAGTGATTGGAGATAAGGTCTCAGTTCTGAAGCCTGAAAACGGAGGTAGGGAAGAGATGATGACCTAAGGCCATGGCGGGTTTTATGTGCTCAGTGTGCGGTCAGCTTTCTGGGTGTTGGTCAGGAGATCCGGGCTCAGATTGTGTTCGACAGTGTATTAGTGCCCAGGTTAGACTATATAATTTGGGTAACGTCGAGTGCTGTGTAGGTTTATCCTCATTTAAGGTGCCTGGGCAGCTCATGAGGCAATAATTTTTTTCTAGAGGGCAGGCAGAGTGCTGCATTGTGGGTCCGGAATTGCCAACCTTGAGGGCTTCGGGGCCAGGAGTGTGAGGACGGAAGTCTGAGAAGACAAGCTAGACTTGGGTTTCAGGTTGGGCACGGCAGGTACCCCCTGCAGATCTGAACAAATATCTTATGCATCTGAAGTCAGGGCGAGGATCAGACGTTGGCTCAGGTTGGAGTTTCTGTGCATGACGGCAGCTTCATGAAGGGAGCGGAATATCGGGGCCATTGAGGTTTTCCCACGTTGGGAGGTGTGGGATGCCCCCTTCAAGGATTCCCTCTGCGGGACAATTGAGAACTGTTGGACAGCTCCAAGACATCCCATATGGAATAACTCCAGAGCACCGTTCGCGGATGGATGCCTGGGAAGCCCGCCTCGCATTCCAATTGTCTCCTAGCAACAAGAGAGTTTGGATCTGATGGCTCTGCCGGAGCAACCGGGGTGGCTGAGTTGAAATTGACTTTCCTGAGGATGGGTCCTAATGTGTTTTTGTGTCCATGAGGGCCTTGGAATGGGGCGGTGGCACCGAGAACCTGAAGTACTCTCCTAAGCTATGGACATGGCTCCCATGCAAAGGTTTCCTTGTGGAGATGAGATGAGTTCTGATGGGTGCCTCAGGAAAACCCCTATGCTCGTATTGGAATCAGGTTTTGAGGACACATGCCTGTAACCCAAAGCAATGGATCCTATTATGGCCTAGGGTCCTGTCTGGTTCAATCTTCTTCTCTGGGGACATCCATCTATGGTATGAGTGGAGGTCGATTATCAGCTGGTGTCAGACAGCCCTTGTTTGTTCCGGGTGACCTACACTATTGGGATGGCCTCAGGGAATTTGGAGGTTTCTCCTAATTTGTATGATTTGGACCATGGAATGGACAGAATTCCCATGGATTGGTAGGCACAGTCCTAATGTGTGTCTCCAGGGGCCCCGCCTGGAGGGTGTGTGGCCCAAGACTTTGAGGACAGAAGTCTGAAAACACAAACTCAGCTTAGTTTGGGGACGTAGGTATGGCAGGCCCGATCTACAAACCATGAGAAGAACTCTTCAGGATATGAAGAAAGTGCGAGTCTGAGGCGCTTGCTCAGGCTTTTGTCTCTGGATTTTGTATCAGCGATGGCCGTGGAATGTCGGGGAGGCCTCATGGGCCATGGACTAATCTTCCTCTCTGAGGATTTGGCTCGATTCCCAATTGCTTTTCGTCAATCTGTGGGATGGGAGGACTCATTTCAGTTTTGTTACCTCAGGTGTCCCACCAAAAGAGGAATTCCAAAGCAAAGCCGTGGGGAAGACTGAAGGGACAACCCGAACTATGGTTAAAAATTGGGGCCTAGGGGCATGGCAAGCCCAATATGCTATCTCTTCATCCAGCCACTGAGTGGCCTTACTTGAGGACTGGGCTCAGCCTGAGGGTCACAATGTGCGTTTGTGACCAATGTGGCCGGCGAGCATGGGCCGGGCCTCATGGGCCACACTGGTTTCAACTACACTGAACGTTGGACAACATGCCAACCACAAGGTTTCTTGCCATGGGGAAGGAGTTCTGATTTCTGCATCACCTTCAACCCTGGGCAGTGATTGGAGATAAGGTCTAGGTTCTGAAACCTGAAAACCGAGGTTTGGAAAAGATGACGACCTAAGGCCACGGCGGCTCGATGTGCTCAGTGTGCAGCCAGCTGTCTGGGATGGGCCAGGGGGTCCAGGCTCAGGCTGTGTCAGAAAGGGCATTAGTGCCCTGGTCAGCCTATGTATTTGGGGTACAGCCAAGTTCGGTGCAGGTTGATCCTCATTTGGGTTACTGGTTAGCCCCAGAGGACAATGTTTTTCTTCTGGAGGGCGGGCAGGGTGCTGCATTGTAATTCTGGATTGCCAAACTGGAGGGATTGTGGGCCAGTAGTCTGACGATCAAAGTCTGAGAACACAAGCTAGGCTTAGGTTTCTGGGTGAGGCCATGGCAGGCACAATCTACAGACCTGAATCGACATCTCGTGCATCTGAAGTCAGGGCGAGGATCAGATGATCGCTCAGGTTGGAGTTTCTGTCCCTGATGGCCCCTTCATGAATGGGGGGGTCATCACGAGGCCATGGGGATTTTCCCACGATGGGAGTTGTGAGAAGCTTCAAACTGCAGAGAGTCTTCTGCAGGACAATTGAGACCTGTTGCTTGGGTCCAGGCCAATGATTCTGAGCAGGGTTCTAAGGATTAATGGCTGGGTAGCCCACCTCGCATTCCAATTGTCTCCTAGCAACAAGACAGTTTAGATCTCCTGGTTCTGTGGGGAGCTACCGAGGACGCTGAGTTGAAATGGACACCCCTGGGGATGGGTCCTAATGTGCTTTTGTGTCTATGGAGACCTTGGAATGAAGCGGTGGCACTGGGGCCCTAAAGGGTTCTCCTAAACAGAGGCTTTGACACAGCTCCAACGTGCAAGTTTCCCATGTGTAGATGAGATGTTTTCTGATGGGTGAGTCAAGAAAAAGCTATATGCTGTTTTGATATCCAGGCCTCTGAGGAGAGATGCCTGGAAAACAAAGCAGTGGATCTGATTAGTGCCTAGGGGCCTGTTCTTTCCTTTTTACCTCTGGAGACATCTGTTTATGGGTCTGAGTGCAGGTAGGTGCTCAGTTGGGCTCAGATTGCCCCTGTTTTTCCTGGGAAGCCACCACTATTGAGATGGATCAGGGACTTTGGAGGTTTATCCTATTAGAAGGGTTGTGGCCATTGGAATGGGCACACACAATACCCTTGGAGAGGGCAAGTACAGTCCTCAGGTTTGGCTCCAGGGGCCTGAGCCTGTAGGTTGTGTAGGCCAGGGCTGTTTGGACAGTTGTCTGAAAACACAAACTCGGCTTATGTTTCGGGTCATAGGTATGGCAGGACTGACCTACAGACCATGAGGAGAACTCTTCGGGATTTGAAAAAAGGGCGTGTGTGAGGCTCCTGCTCAAGTTTTTGTCTCTGAATATCGTGTCACTCATGGTCGTGTAATTTCTGGGTGACTTCATGGGAAATGGACGAGTCTTACTCTCTGGTGGTTTGGCCCCGTCCAAAGAGTTTGGGGTCAATCTGTGGGCTGGAAGAAGTCCGTTTTTTTCTTGTTGTTGTTGTTGTTGTTTTCTTTTTTAACCTCAGGTGTCCCACCAAATGAGGTATTCCATAGTAGAGCCCTGGGGAGGGGCGACTGGACAATCAGAAATCTGATTAAAAATTGGGGCCTAGGGACATGTCAAGCCAATTATGACATCTAATGGTCCAGCCACTGAGAGGACTTACTAGAGGACAGGACTCATGCTGAGGGTCACAATGCATATGTATGCCCTCGTCGCACGCAAGAATGGGCGGTGCCTCAGGGTGAACGCTGGTTTCTCCTACACTGAACGTTGGACAACGTGCCAACCACAAGGGTTCTTTCCATGGGTAAGGAGGAGTTCTGATTTCTGCATCACACTCACCCCTGGGCAGTGATTGGAGATAAGGTCTCGGTTCTGAAGCCTGAAAACGGAGGTAGGGAAGAGATGATGACCTAAGGCCATGGCGGGTTTCATGTGCTCAGTGTGCGATCAGCTTTCTGGGTTTTGGTCAGGAGATCCGGGCTCAGGTTGTGTTCGACAGTGCATTAGTGCCCAGGTTAGATTATATAATTTGGGTAACGTCGAGTGCTGTGTAGGTTTATCCTCATTTAAGGTGCCTGGGCAGCTCCTGAGGCAATAATTTTTTTTCTAGAGCGCAGGCAGAGTGCTGCATTGTGGGTCCGGAATTGCCAACCTTGAGGGCTTCGGGGCCAGGAGTGTGAGGACGGAAGTCTGAGAAGACAAGCTAGACTTGGGTTTCAGGTTGAGGGCACGGCAGGTACCCCCTGCAGATCTGAACCAATATCTCATGCATCTGAATTCAGGGCGAGGATCAGATGTTGGCTCAGGTTGGAGTTTCTGTGCATGACGGCCGCTTCGTGAAGGGAGTGGAATCTCGGGGCCATTGAGGTTTTCCCACGTTGGGAGTTGTGGGATGCCCCCTTCAAGGATTCCTTCTGCGGGACAATTGAGACCTGTTGGACAGCTCCAGGACATCCCATATGGAATGACTCCAGAGCACCGTTCGCGGATGGATGCCTGGGAAGCCCGCCTCACATTCCAATTGTCTCCTAGCAACAAGACAGTTTAGATCTGATGGCTCTGCCGGAGCAACCGGGGTGGCTGAGTTGAAATGGACTTTCCTGAGGATGGGTCCTAATGTGTTTTTGTGTCCATGAGGGCCTTGGGATGGGGCGGTGGCACCGGGAACCTGAAGTACTCTCCTAAGCTTTGGACATGGCTCCCATGCACAGGTTTCCTTGTGGAGACGAGATGAGTTCTGATGGGTGCCACAGGAAAACCCCTATGCTCGTATTGGAATCAGGCTTTTGAGGACACATGCCTGTATCCCAAAGCAATGGATCCTATTATGGCCTAGGGTCCTGTCTGGTTCAATCTTCTTCTCTGGGGACATCCATCTATGGTATGAGTGGAGGTCGATTATCAGCTGGTGTCAGACAGCCCTTGTTTGTTCCGGGCGACCTACACTATTGTGATGGCCTCAGGGACATTGGAGGTTTCTCCTAATTTGTATGATTTTGGACCATGGAATGGGCAGAATTCCCATGGATTGGTAGACACAGTCCTAATGTGTGTCTCCAGAGGCCCAGCCTGGAGGGTGTGTTGCCCAAGACTTTGAGGACAGAAGTCTGAAAACACAAACTCAGCTTAGGTTTGGGGACCTAGGTATGGCAGGCCCGATCTACAAACCATGAGAAGAACTCTTCAGGATATGAAGAAAGTGCGAGTCTGAGGCGCTTGCTCAGGCTTTTGTCTCTGGATTTTGTATCAGCGATGGCCGTGGAATGTCGGGGAGGCCTCATGGGCCATGGACGAATCTTCCTCTCTGAGGATTTGGCCCGATTCCCAATTGCTTTTCGTCAATCTGTGGGATGGGAGGACTCATTTCAGTTTTGTTACCTCAGGTGTCCCACCAAAAGAGGAATTCCAAAGCAAAGCCGTGGGGAAGACTGAAGGGACAACCCGAACTATGGTTAAAAATTGGGGCCTAGGGGCATGGCAAGCCCAATATGCTATCTCTTCATCCAGCCACTGAGTGGCCTTACTTGAGGACTGGGCTCAGCCTGAGGGTCACAATGTGCGTTTGTGACCAATGTGGCCGGCGAGCATGGGCCGGGCCTCATGGGCCACACTGGTTTCAACTACACTGAACGTTGGACAACATGCCAACCACAAGGTTTCTTGCCATGGGGAAGGAGTTCTGATTTCTGCATCACCTTCAACCCTGGGCAGTGATTGGAGATAAGGTCTAGGTTCTGAAACCTGAAAACCGAGGTTTGGAAAAGATGACGACCTAAGGCCACGGCGGCTCGATGTGCTCAGTGTGCAGCCAGCTGTCTGGGATGGGCCAGGGGGTCCAGGCTCAGGCTGTGTCAGAAAGGGCATTAGTGCCCTGGTCAGCCTATGTATTTGGGGTACAGCCAAGTTCGGTGCAGGTTGATCCTCATTTGGGTTACTGGTTAGCCCCAGAGGACAATGTTTTTCTTCTGGAGGGCGGGCAGGGTGCTGCATTGTAATTCTGGATTGCCAAACTGGAGGGATTGTGGGCCAGTAGTCTGACGACCAAAGTCTGAGAACACAAGCTAGGCTTAGGTTTCTGGGTGAGGCCATGGCAGGCACAATCTACAGACCTGAATCGACATCTCGTGCATCTGAAGTCAGGGCGAGGATCAGATGATCGCTCAGGTTGGAGTTTCTGTCCCTGATGGCCCCTTCATGAATGGGGGGGTCATCACGAGGCCATGGGGATTTTCCCACGATGGGAGTTGTGAGAAGCTTCAAACTGCAGAGAGTCTTCTGCAGGACAATTGAGACCTGTTGCTTGGGTCCAGGCCAATGATTCTGAGCAGGGTTCTAAGGATTAATGGCTGGGTAGCCCACCTCGCATTCCAATTGTCTCCTAGCAACAAGACAGTTTAGATCTCCTGGTTCTGTGGGGAGCAACCGAGGACGCTGAGTTGAAATGGACACCCCTGGGGATGGGTCCTAATGTGCTTTTGTGTCTATGGAGACCTTGGAATGAAGCGGTGGCACTGGGGCCCTAAAGGGTTCTCCTAAACAGAGGCTTTGACACAGCTCCAACGTGCAAGTTTCCCATGTGTAGATGAGATGTTTTCTGATGGGTGAGTCAAGAAAAAGCTATATGCTGTTTTGATATCCAGGCCTCTGAGGAGAGATGCCTGGAAAACAAAGCAGTGGATCTGATTAGTGCCTAGGGGCCTGTTCTTTCCTTTTTACCTCTGGAGACATCTGTTTATGGGTCTGAGTGCAGGTAGGTGCTCAGTTGGGCTCAGATTGCCCCTGTTTTTCCTGGGAAGCCACCACTATTGAGATGGATCAGGGACTTTGGAGGTTTATCCTATTAGAAGGGTTGTGGCCATTGGAATGGGCACACACAATACCCTTGGAGAGGGCAAGTACAGTCCTCAGGTTTGGCTCCAGGGGCCTGAGCCTGTAGGTTGTGTAGGCCAGGGCTGTTTGGACAGTTGTCTGAAAACACAAACTCGGCTTATGTTTCGGGTCATAGGTATGGCAGGACTGACCTACAGACCATGAGGAGAACTCTTCGGGATTTGAAAAAAGGGCGTGTGTGAGGCTCCTGCTCAAGTTTTTGTCTCTGAATATCGTGTCACTCATGGTCGTGTAATTTCTGGGTGACTTCATGGGAAATGGACGAGTCTTACTCTCTGGTGGTTTGGCCCCGTCCAAAGAGTTTGGGGTCAATCTGTGGGCTGGAAGAAGTCCGTTTTTTTCTTGTTGTTGTTGTTGTTGTTTTCTTTTTTAACCTCAGGTGTCCCACCAAATGAGGTATTCCATAGTAGAGCCCTGGGGAGGGGCGACTGGACAATCAGAAATCTGATTAAAAATTGGGGCCTAGGGACATGTCAAGCCAATTATGACATCTAATGGTCCAGCCACTGAGAGGACTTACTAGAGGACAGGACTCATGCTGAGGGTCACAATGCATATGTATGCCCTCGTCGCACGCAAGAATGGGCGGTGCCTCAGGGTGAATGCTGGTTTCTCCTACACTGAACGTTGGACAACGTGCCAACCACAAGGGTTCTTTCCATGGGTAAGGAGGAGTTCTGATTTCTGCATCACACTCACCCCTGGGCAGTGATTGGAGATAAGGTCTCGGTTCTGAAGCCTGAAAACGGAGGTAGGGAAGAGATGATGACCTAAGGCCATGGCGGGTTTCATGTGCTCAGTGTGCGATCAGCTTTCTGGGTTTTGGTCAGGAGATCCGGGCTCAGGTTGTGTTCGACAGTGCATTAGTGCCCAGGTTAGATTATATAATTTGGGTAACGTCGAGTGCTGTGTAGGTTTATCCTCATTTAAGGTGCCTGGGCAGCTCCTGAGGCAATAATTTTTTTTCTAGAGCGCAGGCAGAGTGCTGCATTGTGGGTCCGGAATTGCCAACCTT